>NC_072437.2:59907500-60208152 GCF_028878055.3 Symphalangus syndactylus
AGTATTCAAATGATACAAACTGACAGTTTCTCATTTGGGCACAAATGTAATGTGTTTTGGTTATTCCTACACTCTCACCTTCTCTTTCTTATCTTAGTATAAATAAAATCACATGGCAAGGCATATACTAAAACAAATAGAAAAATACAGAGATAAAGAGCCACTAGAACAGACCAGGGAAGGCAAGAAGAAAACCACCAAACTTCCTTTTTTGTCTTGGCATAACATTAAATACTCAGATTTTCTTCAGACCACCTCTCAAAGGAACATCTAATTTATCATTTTTATATGCTCGGATTGAATTTAATCCTAAAAAATGATGTATGTTACTTTGTGAAATTCTTGCATAGCTCATTCTTTCATAGCAGCTTAATCTGCTGAGAAGAAATAGCACATACATGTTCACTATAATAGTCCTACCTAGCCAAGTGCAAAATACTCTACCTTGTCCACTGCATTATTTAATGTCTGAGATGATGATATTGTGAATATTCAACTCACCACTGTAAACTGCTCAAAGAATCTTTCAATCCTTTCTATGTATTACCATCACCATCCAGAGTGGGGGGCACAGTGAAAATACTGACATTGTAATAAAAAATACAAGTAAGGGTGGGATTAAGCAGAGGATGAAAGAAAAATCTAAGGCTCAGATCCATTTTATATATGAAATGCCTAATCTGCTTAATCTGGTATTTTTATAACACTACTGTTTAGTTTAGCAGAATATAATTTGTGACAACTAAAAACTTTGTGAATCCATGATCCATCCAACCTCCAAAACACTTAGCTCAGCCTCTGACGCTATATCTCAAAGAACATTACTCTTTTGGCATTAGCTTGTGATCATTTAAAATATAAGCATAATCATTGATAACCTCTATAATTTTTATTAGAGGCAGATTAACTGCAAGTGACATTCTCATTCAGATATAGTATCTAATTTCTTGTTGAATCTTGCTAAGTTATTTGCCTTCATAAAATATTGTGGCAGGGTTCCAATGGTTAATTATGAATTGCATAAAAGGCACTTCCTTCCACTCATTTTAATTTATGATTTCTCACTAAGTATTTCCCAGGAACTTGGCTCAGTGAAGTCCCAAGGAAGAGTTACTTTCCCTTGTCCCCCTCCCATTCTACTTTCATCTGATATATATAGTCAACAAAACTAATTTCACAGCTCAGTTATTTAATCCTTGAAAAAAAGACATTTCTTCAAAATCAGATGATAAAAAGGCATTGGTGAAGTTGTACTTTTTAAAAATTAATAGCTTTAAAATGATATTTATGTAAGCTGTATTTATGAATTTCATCAATTTAGTGAGACATATACTAATAAATTTTCTCTAAACTCTGCAAGAGTGGGTAACTTATAGATTCATATTTTTAATAATATAACACCAATGTATTATTTCAATTATGCACTCAAAGCCTAGAAATGGAAGATTATGATATATAGGATAAAAGATGATCATCAAATGACTGTAATACCATCAATCAGAAGATGGCCACAGCACTTGAGTAGTTTATGACCTGCAGCAGTAGTCCCCAAGTGCATTCATATATTCAATGGGAAGTCACTACTGTTACAGAAAGAAAAACATTGATTTAAATTTTAACAAATTTCATGCCATGTCTGAAATCTCAACACTACACATTTTAGTCTGCTTCATGAGATAAAAAGCTTTTCATTTAAATAATAATTCAATGTAGGGTCTTTAAAGCCCTAGATTTCAAAAACTTGATCGAGGTAAATTTTTAATTAAAATCTATTCAGAATAATTACTGAAGATGGGGATGGGGTGCATGACAAGAAGAGAAATTACTTTGACTTTTTCATTTAAATGGTGTTAATGGTTGGGCAAACTGACATTTGATTATATTTATAAAAAAATGAAAGGACATAAAGCTTGGTATTTTCTCTTCTACATGGTAATACAAAAGGAATATTCTCCAAAACACCATAATATGTTCAATAATATTTAATCATGAACACATATGTGGAATCTTTTCTTTTTATTCCATTTTGATTCCACAATGAAATCTTCTCTGTGAACCTATTCAATCATGGAGAACTACATTTTGAGCTTTTTCCACCTACTATGTGAAGTATCATTTTCTCCCATTTGTTTTTAGACTTGCATATTTGAGTCTTTCTAAAGTGTTGTTTAGTTTTTATAAATTGGAAAAATATATTTCTAGGACACATCACATTAATGATTTCTATCATTTAGTGAGCATTCACTAGTCTGTGCATTTGATATACATTATAATATTTACTCATAAAAAGTATCTATGTCTGATATTATACAAGCCTACTTTATAGGTGAGAAAATTTAGCTATTTAGCTTAAGAAAGGTGAAGCAACTTGTCCATGATAACAAAAGGAAAATAAAACCCAAAGCTGCCCAGTATTAAAGAATATTTTCTCACTTTATTTTGATAATCTTTAGGAATCCTAGGATCACATGGAATAATTTCAAGAAGACACAACAAGAGAAAATAAAGAATAATGTAACAGAAAAGATGGTGCCAGCTTTGCCTTGATACACATATACATAATAATCACTTCTACTTGAGCTGTCTGTGTCATGAGACCACTCCCACCCACCACTGAGCAGGTCATTTGCTATCATTAAGAACAGAGACAAATCTGGTATAGAATTGCCAGATTAAATACAAATTTAGTTCAATTTGTATTTCAGGTAACTTTTTTTTTATAAGTATGTGTGTCCCAGACATAGCCAGCTATATACAAATATTGATTATTTTTTATCTGAAATTCAAGTCTAAATGAATATCTTTTAAAAAAAATTCGCTAAATCTGGAGGATTATTTCCTTCGGCATTTGAATAGCTTAGGTGAGACCTGGCTGACCAGGTCTGAGTTAGCTCAGTGGAAGATGGGGCTGGTGCATCTGGAGATACTCCTTTCCAAAATGTGACTTTCCAGATGAGATAGAAGCTCTTGTCTTCTGGCCCTATAAATGTTTAGATCTTTGTGGGCCGGCACCCCTCTACTGGGAATGCATCCATGGTGCAAGAGCTCATCTCTGTCCTGCCAAAGATATCCAATAAGGAAAACTCAGGGAATTGGGTGTGCTCTGCTACATCTTTGCCAGAAAATCACTTTCCAATAAACTCAATTTTATACCTGCACCACATGGTCCTCAAGACATGTGTCTATAAGAATTTGCATGGCAATATTTTGTATAACTATAATTCTCTTTATCCATTTCAATATTCATTTTAACTAGTGTTTACATGTAAAATGCCACACAGGGGCTTATTCATAATGGGATTTGGTGAAGAAAGCTTCTCTTGTTCTCTTGTTTTTAGCGAGGGCATTCTAACTGCCCTCATTTCCTCTTTTCATTTCCAGTCTAAAAGTTTCTAAGCTATTCAGTCTCTCTTAATATTGATACACTGCCATCATCTTAAATATTCTATTTTTGCTTCATTGTATTTCTTTAGTTTCATAGAGTTTTTCTTTTTCTTTTTCTTTTTTTTTTTTTTTTTTGAGACAGAGTCCCGCTCTGCAGCCCTGGCTGGGGTACAGTGACGTGATCTCTGCTCACTGCAAGCTCTGCCTCCCAGGTTCAAGCCATTCTCCTGCCTCAGCCCCCCGAGTAGCTGGGACTACAGGCGCCCGCCACCACACCCAGCTAATTTTTTTTGTATTTTTAGTAGAGACGGGGTTTCACCGTGTCAGCCAGGATGGTCTTGATCTCCTGACTTCGTGATCCACCAGCCTCGGCCTCCCAAAGTGATGGGATTACAGGCTTAAGCCACCGCACCTGGCTCCAAGTTAACTTTTAAGATAACAAACCCAAGTTTTTCTTTAACGACAACTTTAAGATTCACAATTCTGTTTATATGGATGGCCAATAATTTGGTTCCAAAGACAATTAATATTCTACCTTTTCATTTATACTACTCTTTCCAAAAGAAACCTGCATTTTATTGTTATTTGTTTAGAGTGAACATGGAAATATTTAATTTTATGTTTTTCTCAAGTGCTATTTATAGTTGAGAATCTATAAATGCAGTATAGATGTTTAAAATGTATATTCTGCATTTTTGCAAAATAAAAATGTCAAAAATCTTATAAAATTATATTTTCTCTTACATTAGCCCCCAAATGACATTTTACTTTTAACAGGTTTAGTACAAACCATTTTTATTCAAAAACTTTTATACTTTTATTTAACAATATCTTTTTAAGATATTACTTTTGTCATTCCTGTATTAACCATACTCTAATTTCATACTATTCTGTTCTCCCATTCTAAACACTCCATATTTTCACTGATCTGCATTGTCATCAAGCTGTTGTTTCTTTGCTTCTCTGTTTTTTTTAAAAAAAATTCTTCAAGAGACCTTGATAATGCCCTTGCTATGTGAAAACATGCCAGACCTTTCCAGTTAAAATTAATAACTTTGCTTTATATCAATATTTGTTTTATTATGCCTTGAAATATAATTGTTGACATTATCCTGCAAATAAACAGGAAAATCTCACTAAGATTGAGAACAATGTAATGCACATCTTTTCATCACCCAAAAGCCCAGGAAGGATTCTTTTCATATTACTAACTTTCAGCATATATTTTTGGGTTAATTGTTAGAATAAATTGCAAGAATTTGGAACTATAAAATAACGTACATATATATTTTTAAAAATTCAATATTTTTGTTTTCCCTTATGATGTATTCAAACCTACTCTGTAAGGTTACATTTTCCCTTTGCAGTACCTTGAAATCCAGAGTAAATCTAGTCTTGTCAATCTCTGAAACAATCTAACTTCAGTAACAGAAAGACCTATTTCCATGTAATAGTCAATGTTTCCAACTTTATTTGGAAGTAAGCCTTCTCCCCTTCTCTGTCCAAGGACTAAGGCTTGGTATGAAGGATGTGAGTCTTTCTTCTGTTCTCCCATCATATCCTACCTCAGGTTCCTCCCAAGTTGAAAAGGTGAAAAAAACCAAGTAAATATTACTGTGTACTATTTCAATGATTTAACTCTGTGACTTTGGCTTGTGGAAGGTTTAAAGCTGATGTGTTTTTCCTGTAGTGAATCACTGTTCTACCTCCAACCTCTTCCCGCTAAAGATTCTGTAAATCTCTGGGTGATCTACTTAGGCAGAAGCTGACACAATTCACATGGAAAATCTTGGGCATTTTTTTCCTCATCCTGTGTGTGTGTGTGTGTGCACACGTGTGTGTGTGTATTTGAGACAAGGTCTCGCTCTGTTGCCCAGGCTGGAGCATAGTAGCATTGTGTCCGGAATTGCTGGGTTGTTGGTCTCACTGACTTTAAGAATGAAACCGCGGACCCTCGCTGTGTCAGTTCTTAAATGCAGCGTGTCGAGTTTGTTCGTTCCTCCCAGTGGGTTTGTGGTCTCGCTGGCCCCAGCAGTGAAGCTGCAGACCTTCGCTGTGAGTGTTACAGCCAATAAAAGCAGTGAGGACCCAAACAGGAGGTATCAGCAAGATTTATTGCAAAAAACTAAAGAAAAAAGCTTTCACAATGTACAAGGCAACCAGAGCAGGTTGTCACTGCTGCCTCAGGCAGCCTGCTTTTATTCTCTTATCTGGCCCCACCCACATCCTGCTGATTGGTCCATTTTGCAGAGAGCCAACTGGTCTGTTTGACAGAGAGCTGATTGGTCCGTTTTGACAGGGTGCTGATTGGTGCATTTACAAACCTTGAGCTAGACACAAAAGTTCTCCAAGTCCCCACTAGATTAGCTAGGCACAGAGCACTGATTGGTGCATTTACAAACATTTAGCTAGACACAGGTTGCTGATTGGTGCATTCACAAACCTTGAGCAAGACGCAGAGTGCTGATTGGTGTATTTACAATCCCTTAGCTAGACATAAAGGTTCATCCAAGTCCCCACTAGACTCAGGAGTCCAGCTGAGCTTCATCCAGTGGATGCGGCACGGGGCTGCAGGTGGAGCTGCTCGCGCAGGTGCCGGCCCTGCTCAGCCCTTGGGCTGTCGATGGGACCGGGCGCCCTGGAACAGGCGGCGGCGCTCGCCCCGGAGGCTCAGGCTGCGCAGGCGCCCACAGCCGGGGCGGGTGGAGACTCAGGCATGGCGGGCTGCAGGTCCCGATCCCTGCCCCGCGGGGAAGCAGCTAAGGCCCGGCGAGAAATCGAGCACTGCCCTGGTGGGCCAGCACTGCTGAGGGACCCGGCGCACCCTCGCAGCTGCTGGCCCGGGTGCTAAGCCTCCCTGCCGGCCGCTTCGAGTGCAGGGCCGCCAAGCCGACACCGCCCACCCGGAACTCTAGCTGGCCCGCAAGCGCCGCCGGCAGCCCCGGTTCCCGCCTGTGCCTCTCACTCCATACCTCCCCGCAAGCCGAGGGAGCCGGCTCCGGCCTCGGCCAGCCCAGAGAAGGGCTCCTCAAGCGCGGCCAGAATGGGCACTGAGGCCGAGGAGGAACCGAGAGCGAGTGAGAGCTGCCAGGGCTGCTGGCACGCTGTCACCTCTCAGCATGATCATGACTCACTGCAGCCTCAACCTCCTTGGTGCAAGAGATCCTTCCATCTCAGCCCCACAAGTAGACCTGGGACCACAGGTGTGTGCCACCACCCTCGGCTAATTTTGTTTATTTTTTGTAGAGATGAAGTCTCACTATGTAGCACAGGTCTCAAACTCCTGGGCTCAAGCAATCCTCCTGCCTCAATCTCCCAAAGTACTGGGATTATAGGCTTGAGCCACCGTGCCTGACCCTTTACTGTAATTTTGAATGTGCAAATAAGCTGCAACACAGCAATATCTGTTTGATGCTTTTTAAACCAGCATCTCTTACTTTTTAGGTACCTTACCTGTGAGGCTGAGTTTTCCCAGGCTATGAAGTCCCCTGAGTTTTCCCAACTCAGAGAAAACATATCAGGGGATACAGGGTTTTATTAGTCACCATTAGCCTAGGAGTTGTGGCTACATCAGAATTGAGGTAGCTCTTGCTTTATTTGAAGATGAATCTACCCCTTCTCCCTGGAACCACGGAGTATTAGAACCAGAAGATGCATTAAAATCATAGAGTCCAGAAGAGCTAGGTTATAGAAAAAATGAGATTTAAACATTAAGTTACTTAACCAACGTTTGATTAATTTTAGCTGAACAAACATTACTGAATGTTACTTGCAGGCAATAAATTGAAAGAACAAAGACAAACATGACATAGAATTTGCCAAGCAATTTAGCTAATGGCTGAATTGATACTATAATCCAGATCTCCTAGTTTCTGTTCCAAAGTCATATCTGCCACCCCAAACTAGGATACTGGTTTTCAAGTTTAATATACAGAAGAATCTCCCATGGGAGCTGTTAAAAATGCAGATTCCAGAACTCTGCTACTAGAGATTCTACTTCAATGTGTAGGGACCATGAATTTTTATGTTAGCAAGCATTTAGGTGATTCAAACACAGGTTGTTCTCTTCCAAATTTTAAAAATATAGTTCTTTCTGGCTTTAGAGATAGTCCTGCCTACTGACATCAATGTCAAAGAAAACTGGTGTTTGTGTGTGCCTCACCACCTATCCCATCACCCCACAATTTGTAGATCTCAAAAAATGAATACCGTTCTATTGAATATAGTTTTGGGTACATATCAAGTGTCTCTGCTTTTCTGAAATGGGTAATTTTCTGGGGTTATTTTGAAGTTTTCTGCTGAATCCTACAGATCAGCCCCTTGCTCTGAAATTTTCTGAGTGATATTATTGCCTGAGGGCTGTATTTCGTTTTATCTTTTACCTCTCAGTAAATAATAGAACCTTACACACAGTAGACTTATAAGGAATGTGTAGTATATTGGATTGATTACATGTTCTTTCTTCCGTTTCACAATATATATTTCTAAAATATGAATGACAAAATAAATCTTTATAGCAGTATCTATTTCTTTTGATTCTTTTTTCTTATAGCATGTTAGGGCAAGCAAGGCCTAATGTTTTGAAACTTGAGCAGGTCTGATGGAATCTTAAGAAATAGCTTGTCAAAGCAGGTAGCTGAGGCATGGCAAGCCATTTCTCATATGATAAAAAGGTGGAGTTTGATTACTGATGTCAGCCCTTCTTCAGGCTTTTCCAGGGACCACTCTGATCCTCATTTCCAATTTGTCTGACCAATGAGAGCTCTCCTCCAGCTGAGTAAGAACACTATGCTTTGGTCATGCTTTCATGAGAGGCCAGGAGGAGCCTTGTCCACTGAGGATCATGAGTATATGTATTTTCCAAATTTTCTAAAATATGCACAAACTACTTCCATATTTGCTGTAGGATGCTATTGATTTGTAATTAGATTGCATTTATCTTTAGCATAGATGAGTTTAAAGCTTGTCATCTGATTGCCTAATAATATTAACTTTTCAGTAATAGCAGTTAATTGAGAAGGAAAAGCTAACAAGCAGCTGAATGCACGTTAGGTCTTCCTTAAGTAAGAAAAATATTTGATTTAGTGATACAATATCTTTATTTCTTCTGTAAAACAAATAAACCTGAAGGTCAATGTCTTTATTTCTGTATGACAAATTGGAGTAAGTTAAAAAGCAAAAGCATCGAAAGATATATAATCAAGTTGACCTAAAACTATCTTCTCTTAAAGCATTGTCTATAATAATATTGCCTTAATATTTGCACCAATCTTTATAAATTACCTCTCATACACATCCACACGTCACATTCCTGGATCCTTATTTAATGAGGTCCCATAATATTTCAGACACATTCTGGTAGATGCCAGATACCCAATAAAGAGTTAATTTGGTTTCCACTTTGAGACATTCCCAGATTCAGACTGAGGAGATTGATTCATAAATAGACACATTACAATATTGCATGGAAATGCTATCGGAATTATGAATAGATCTGTAATATACCCCAAGGGTAAAGCAACTCACCAATTCTGAAAAAGCTAAAGGAAGCTTTGGAAAACTGGGTCTCAATTCTTATTCTACATTAACACCATGTGGGGAGCTCTTGAAACAGACAATGTTCAACCTGTAGCCTAGGCCAATTAAAGCAGAAATCTCTGCATGTGGGTTCACGGTATTAGTACATTTAAAAATCATGGTATTAGTACATTTTAAAAAGTACATTTAAATTCAAGTTATTATAATATGTATATAGTGTTAAGAATCATGGTTTTAAAAAAAGGACAAATAAACTTCTTAAAATGAAGGATGAGGAGCAAATCTATGTATTTAGACAGAGCCCAAGCTAAATTGCCTGCTGGTCAATCAGAATGTTTTGTGAGTTTCCCTCTTCCAAGTTCTTTTCACTATTTAAATAACACTTGATTCGTTCATTTTAAATAAAGCAGAATTTTAATACTTCTTGAATTTGAACAATTAGTTATGTAGTAGGTGATCAAGCTTAGCTAAGAATATTTTCTACAAAAAGGCATAATTTTTATTATACTATTTAGTATAATGAATTACAGAGATTTTACTCATCATTACTCATCATTTTGAAGAAAATATACCTGAAACTAAGGTGATTGGCTTAGTGAAATTAAATAAAAGATGGAGAAGACTAATTTTTCAAATGCCACAGCAGATAATTACTATTGTTATGCGTTTATACGGGGGCATACATTGTTAGTCAAAAACTTCTGAAACAAACTACCAACATCCCTAAATTTCAGTAGATATAATTAACTAAAAAGAGATAACATAGATTATGTAATTATTATTTGTTATAAGTTAGAGGCTAACGATCAGCAATCATTGACATCTGCCATATTGAAACAAATTTGTGCCAACATTTTCTCACTCTGAGAATTCCATGACCTCCCCACCATCTCGCATCTAGCCTATTTATCCACCACTGCTAGCTACATGACTAATTTACTTAAATGAAAGTTGTTGCCCTCCCAAATCAGACCATTGTCTAGATTTCTTCCCTTCCAAAATCTGAGCCTGAGAAAATGCTGTCTGTTCTGCAGATTCCACATGAATGCCAATGGTCCTTATGAGAAGTTACATACTATATTTTTACAGTGCTTATTTTTGGAATCAAATGCTCTTATATGACTCACTTTCCTGTGTTATAGAAATAATCGATTTCAGATGCCAATTCTTGAGGGAAGGGGAAAAGAGAAGGAAAGAAACTACAAAGTTTTGAGAAGTGTCTATGTATGAGCATTTGAACATGCCTGTTCTTCATCTAATCTTAATCTGAAGTAGATTTTAGTATACCATTTCAGATTAAAAGCAATTGAACTGATGAGTGACTTGCCCAAGGCCCCATAGCTAATGATGGGAGGAGTTAAGATTCAAATTGCCAAAGGCTGATGTCCTTGAGTATGAAGTTCCTGAACTTTCTACTACTTCATATTGAGAGAAGTGTATTTTATATTGAATTTTATTTTCCACAGCTCATTTATTCAGATGAGCTGATTTATTGAAAACTTCCAACTGGGTGGTATGCAAAAAATAAAATATAGTTTTATTTCTTTCCAATCACTGTCTTCAATATGTTATTCCCAATCTAGCCCCCACCCCGCCCTGCCCCGTAACACCAGCATGAGAAAAATCTCTTAGGTTTCAGGTCACTTTAAGGTATCTAAAAGTCCAAACCAGTCTAGTCCAATTAAAAACTTCAATTATGTGTAGCTGCTGACTCTTCCCCGTTTTTTTTTTTTTTTTTTTTTTTTTTTTTTGAGACACAGTCTTGCTCTGTCGCCCAGGCTGGGGTGCAGTGGCATGATCTTGGCTCACTGCAAGCTCTGCCTCCTGGGTTCACGCCATTCTCCTGCCTCAGCCTCCCGAGTAGCTGGGACTACAGGTGCCCGCCACCACACCCAGCTAATTTTTTGTGTTTTTAGTAGAGACAGGTTTTCACCGTGTTAGCCAGGATGGTCTTGATCTCCTGACCTCGTGATCCGCCTGCCTCGGCCTCTCGAAGTGTTGGGATTACAGGTGTGAGCCACTATGCCCGGCTGACTCTTTCCTTTTGCTTTGCCTACTCAACTACTCAAGGAAAAACAAAGTAAGAGCAGTTGACCTATTCCATAATAAAGCAAAAGATGAAAAGATGCCCAACTGAAGAGTATGTCAATGTGTTTTTATTGTCTGCACCCTATGCAATATGTCTGCCAAATTCCACAGAAGTGGGGTGAGGGATTAGCTTGTTACCATGATCTCTGCACTCCCTATCACTTCTGCCCTCAATAATTTCTTTGGTTTTATTAACTTGAAGAGAAGAAGGACCGAGACCAAGTTAGGAAGCAGCAGGACTTAGAGTCACTTTAGAGCCTAGGAGAAGGTGCCCCTTCATGTCAAAAAGGTTTTGAGTTATCAGCCTCCCTCTTTTATGTTAGTAGCCAGCTCCCAGGCCTCTCAAGTTCTATACAAAGATATTTGTTGAGGAACTATGATACCATTCTTTTATTAATGTTTAATTACTCAAGATAACTTGTACTGCAAATACACACACACACACACACAAAAATCGGTCTTGTTTCCCAGCCTAACAAAATCAAAGTAAAATAGGTTAAATTGGTGATTTTCCAACTTTTGGGGACACAGCTCACAGCAAGAAATACAGTTGGCATCACAAAGTTTCACAAGACAATATTTACCCTTATTGTTTTTGAAGCACACTAATGTTTTTTTATTTTATCCTACTCTATTCTGTTCTATTGTTTTTATTTATTTATTTATTTATTTATTTATTTATTTTTAGTAGAGACAGGGTTTCACTGTGGTCTCGATCTCCTGACCTCGTGATCCGCCCGCTTCGGTCTCCCAAAGTGCTGGGATTACAAGCGTGAGCCACCGCGCCCAGCCATTGTTCTATTGTTTCTATTTCTTTTACTTTCTTTTATTATTATTTAGTTGACAAATAAAAATACTATATATTTAACTTGCACAATATGATGCTTTGAAATAGGTATATATTGTGGAAGGTGACATTGAGCTAATTAACATATGGATAATCTTATACCCCTATTTTTTTGTGTGAGAACACTTAAAATCTACTCTTAACAATTTTTCAGAATGTAATACATTGTTATAAACTATAGTCACCATGTTGTATAAAAGATAGCTGAAACTTACTCGTCCTAATTGGAACTTGGAAATTTTTGACCAACATATTCCAATCTCCCTCCTTGAGCCCCTGGTAACCACCATTCTACTGTTTACTTCTATGAGTTCGATTTTTAAATTTCACATGTAAATGGGTTCATGTGGCATTTGTGTTTCTGTGCCTAGCTTATTTCACTTAATGTAATGTAATTTCCTCCATGTTCATCCATGTTGCCACAAATAACAGAATTCTCTTATTACACTGGAATAATATCCCATTGTTTAAATATGCCACATTTTCTGTATTCATTTATTCCTGGAGGATAGTTAGCTTATTTACATTACTTGCCTATTGTGAATAATGCTGCAATGAATATGGGGGTGCAGATATTTCCTCAAGATACTGATCTTATTTCCTTTGAATATGTAACCAGTAATGGGATTGGTAGATCATACGGTAGTTCGATCTTAATTTTTTAGGGAATCTTTGTACTGTTTTCCATAGTGACTATACTAATTTACATTCCTACTGGCACTGTACAAAAATTCATTTTTCTTCACATTTTTGCCAGCACTTGTTTTCTTTTATCTCTATTCAATATTATAATTTCATTTTCCTCACTCTGAGTGTACACGAGTGAAAAGAATACTGAGTAGGGAGTCTTGCACATAGTATTCAATAAATATATATTAAAAATAAGAGAAAAGTACATATAAGAGGGATGTAAATAAGATAATCATAAATAAATTTGTTGAACTGAAGGATTCATTGTTTCACCATATACCTAAGGTATCATAGGCAATAACAGAAAGCGAAAATTCTAAACCATGTGAAATATCTTCAGTTAGAGAGTAGAAGTATACAGAAGAAATAGTATAGGCGCTGGATAGAGCATCTGGATAAATCAAATAAAAATCAGACCAATGCACCATATGAAAACCAATGGAGAGAGATAAAGAGTTTGATGGACTTTGTTGAGTGATACTGAGAGATTGGGGATAAAAGATATCATTCAGTGAAGGCAGTGAAACTGAAAATGTTGGACATTGAGGACAGGTGTGTTGGACAAAGTTCACTTTGAATGTGGAAATAAAACATGTAATATCTTCAGGGTTTTTTTAAGTGTCCCATGTGAGAGGAATGGAAGGCTAGGTCTCTGAACAGCTGTCACTTTCAAAATAGATGGAGAATTAAAAACAACTTACATGAAACAGTTGGCAAACAAACTATTAAGAACAGCATGTAATGCAGGAATAGTTAAAAAGTTATAGACTGTATGTGCTTCAAGGGAGAGAGAGAGGGAGTGATCACTGAGGGCAGCATAATCAATAGGATTCTTAGAGACCTTAAATAGTTCAAGGAGGAGTAATGAATACAGATGTTCATGATTTATTATTTCAGTGGGGGCAGAGAGCAGACTTTCTGGTGAAAAAGAAAAAGAATGAGCTAGGGAAAGTGAGTTGGAGATCTCATATATGAAATTGTGTAATATGATATGAGTTATACAACATGATCATACCTTCGTGTAGCTAAATAAAAGAATAAGTGAAGCTTAGAGCTTCTAGAAAATGTGGAACATAAAATCAAACGTATAAAATATGTTTTCAGTATACAATTTGTAGCTAAAGAAAAAGCAAATTTTTCTTCCCTTTTGCTTGCTTGCTTGCTTTCTTTCTTTCTTTCTTTCTTTCTTTCTTTCTTTCTTTCTTTCTTTCTCTTTCTTTCTTTTATTCATGCATTAAACATATATGTTTTGCACAGCCACTAAATAAAATACCAGATGATGGACATGAAGCAATAAAGAAACAGCTAGTATTCTACTGGAAAAAAGGCAGTGTGTGTGTGTGTGTGTGTGTGTGTGTGTGTGTGAAATTATTTTTGTCAGTAATAAGTGATATAAAGATAAAGCAGGATAACTGGATAGAATACAGTGAGAGGTGGAGGTGATAGAGAGCTACTTTTGATAAGGTAATCAGAGTTCTTAAGAACAGAGAAATAAGGGGAAAAGGTGTGTCAATATTCAGGACAGAGCATCACACTCAGTGAAACAACAACTGGAAATGCCCTAAAGTTCACGCTGTGTTCCAAGTACACTAAGGAAGCCAGGAGAGTGGCATTAGTGAGCAGGCAGGCAGGAGAGTAATGGAAAATGGGGTTTGGCAGGTGGCAGGAGGTGGGGGAAAATTGTTTTTGTGATCGTCGGGCAAGAGCTTTCCATATTTTCTCCTAGTATATTTCTCCAAATTTTTGACATACAACTACCAACTGTCATAAAAATATGGGCCATTTGTCAATGTGAGGCTTTCCAAAACTATTTAAGTAATTATTCTTTTTTTTTTTTTCTTTTTGAGACAGAGTCTTGCTCTGTCACCCAGGCTGGAGGGCAGTGGCGCGATCTCTTACTGCAAACTCCGACTCCCGGGTTCACACCATTCTCCTACCTCAGCCTCCCGAGTAGCTGGGACTACAGGCACCTGCCACCACACCTGGATAATTTTTTTTTACATTTTTAGTAGAGACGGGGTTTCACCTGTGTTAGCCAAGATGATCCCAATCTCCTGACCTCGCATTCCGCCGGCCTCGGCCTCCCAAAGTGCTGGGATTACAGGCGTGAGCCACCGTGCCCACCCTAAATAATTATTCTTAAACGTACTATTCACACTGGAATTTTTTAACATATTCCTGCTGTTACTTTAAATCTAATATGTATTTGGTCAGAATGAATAAAGAGACAGGAAATTATTTGCAAGCAATTGTCAGAAAGCAACAGATTTGAATCCAAGCAAAAAAGAATATGGTGTTAGGGTACACAACAATCATTTTTTCACTTTTGTTTTTTATAGAGATAGGGGTCTTACTATGTTTCCCAGGCTGGTCTTGAAATCCTGGACTCAAGAGATTCTCCCACTCAGCCTCCCAAAGTGCTGGGATTACAGGCATGAGCCACTACACCAGCTACCTTTTGTTAAATATTGATGAAAAGCTTCTCATATTAATCAGGATGAATGTTGAAGAAAATCTGAAATGCTGACTTATGTCCGATATATATTCTTTTTCCACAGATATATACTGTTTATTTGCTGGAAGAAAGTGGAGAACTTCTCACTTCCATTACGTTGAAATCCAAGAGAGAATCATAGGTAAAGAAATATATTGAGCAATTTTTGGTTAATATTATTATTGCATTGTTATTATTAAGAAGAATGATGAAAATATAGAGATGCACCACTTAGTACATGAATACTTCCCAACATGCTCTTTAAAATCTTGAGCATTCTAAGATTAATGGATGAATAGTGCACTAACTCTTTCTGTAGGAATATTTGCTCAAAGAAATGATGCTGCCACTTTCAATATTCCTGAAATAGAGTTATTTTGTAATTGCTTTTAAGGAACTTTTCCTCAGTTCTTGATGATAATCAGGAGATTAAACTGGTGAGATCTCTAAATAAAATGGTCATCATGACCATAATCCCAATCTATATTTGTATTTGAATCCAATAGGAGCATAAGTGTGCATTTCATAAAGTCATGCTTCACCTTTTTTTTTTTAAAAAAAAAGTATATCTTGGAAAGAGAAAGTCCATATTTTGTATCTTGAGTGAAGGAGCTTTGATTCCACCAATATTTGGGATTTTAGTTTAGCTTGGTGCCCTTGGGGTTTTTATATATTGAAAGTATGTACCATAAAAATATTTGGGGTGGGTGAAAAATGTCTTGTTTTTAATATGAGAACGGAGTGGTCACGGTAGTGGAAGTAAAAACGTAGGCTAACCTGCTCACAAAAATGCACAGGTCAGCCCCAGAAAAGTGAACATGCGTAAGTCGAAGAGATAGAATTGTATTCCCTTACATCTTTCCAGTACAGTGTACACCTTAGAAATATCTTGTGTACCCCAAGGAGTACACATACCTCATTTTTTTATTTTTATTTTATTTTATTATACTTTAAGTTCTAGGATACGGGTGCACAACGTGCAGGTTTGTTACATATGTATACATGTGCCATGTGGGTTTGCTGCACCCATTAACTTGTCATTTACATTAGGTATTTCTTCTAATGCTATCCCTCTCCCCTCCCCCAACCCCACAACAGGCCCCAGTGTGTGATGTTCCCCACCACGTGTCCAAATGTTCTTATTGTTCAATTGCCACCTATGAGTGAGAACATGCAGTGTTCAGTTTTTTGTCCTTGTGATAGTTTGCTCAGAATGATGGTTTCCAGCTTCATCCATGTCCCTACAAAGGACATGAACTCATCTTTTTTTATGGCTGCATAGTATTCCATGGTGTGTATGTGCCACATTTTCTTAATCCAGTCTATCATTGATGGATATTTGGGTTGGCTCCAAATCTTTGCTATTGTGAATAGTGTCACAATAAACATTACATGTGCATGTGTCTTTATAGTAGCATGATTTGTAATCTTTTGGGTATATACTCAGTAATGGGATCACTGGGTCAAATGGTATTTCTAGTTCTAGATCTTTGAGGAATTGCCACACTGTCTTCCACAATGGTTGAACTAGTTTACAGTCCGACCAACAGTGTAAAAGTGTTCCTTTTTCTCCACATCCTCTCCAGCACCTGTTGTTTCCTGACTTTTTAATGATCGCCGTTCTAACTGGTGTGACATGGTATCTCATTGTGGTTTTGATTTGCATTTCTCTGATGGCCAGTGATGATGAGCATTTTTTCATGTGTTTTTTGGCTGCATAAATGTCTTATTTTGAGAAGTGTCTGTTCATATCCTTCGCCCACTTTTTGATGGGGTTGTTTGATTTTTTTTTTCTTGTAAATTTGAGTTCTTTGTAGATTCTGGATATTAGCCCTTTGTCAGATGAGTAGATTGCAGAAATATTCTCCCATTCTATAAGTTGCCTGTTCACTCTGATGGTAGTTTCTTTTGCTGTGCAGAAGCTCTTTAGTTTAATTAGCTCCCGTTTGTCAATTTTGGTTTTTGCTGCCATTGCTTTTGGTGTTTTAGCCATGAAGTCCTTGCCCATCCCTGTGTCCTATTGCCTAGGTTTTCTTCTAGGGTTTTTGTGGTTTTAAGTCTACCATTTAAGTCTTTAATCCCTCTTGAATTAATGTTTGTACAAGGTGTAAGGAAGGGATCCAATTTCAGCTTTCTACATATGGCTAGCTAGTTTTCCTAGCACCATTTATTAAATAGGGAATCCTTTCCCCATTTCTTGTTTTTGTCAGGTTTGTCAAAGATCAGGTGGTTGTAGATGTGTGGTATCATTTCTGAGGGCCCTGTTCTATTCCTTTGGTCTATATCTCTGTTTTGGTACCAGTACCATGCTGTTTTGATTACTGTAGACTTGTAGTATAGTTTGAAGTCAGGTAGCCTGATGCCTCCAGCTTTGTTCTTTTGGCTTAGGATTGACTTGGCAATGTGGGCTCTTTTTTGCTTCCATATGAACTTTAAAGTAGTTTTTTCCAATTTTGTGAAGAAAGTCATTGGTAGCTTGATGGGGATGGCATTGAATCTATAAATTACCTTGGGCAATATGGCCATTTTCATGATATTGATTCTTCCTATCCATGAGCATGGAATGTTCTTCCATTTGTTTGTGTTCTCTTTTATTTGTTGAGCAGTGGTTTGTAGTTCTCCTTGAAGAGGGCCTTCCCATCCCTTGTAAGTTGGATTCCTAGGTATTTTATTCTCTTTGAAGCAATTGTGAATGGGAGTTCACTCATGATTTGTCTCTCTGTTTGTCTGTTATTGGTGTATAGGAATGCTTGTGATTTTTACACATTGATTTTTGTATCCTGAGACTTTGCTGAAGTTGCTTACCAGCTTAAGGAGACTTTGGGCTGAGATGATGGGGTTTTCTAGATATACAATCATGTCATCGGCAAACAGGGACAATTTGACTTCCTCTTTTCCTAATCGAATACTCTTCATTTCTTTCTCCTGCCTGATTGCCCTGGCCAGAACTTCCAACACTATGTTGAATAGGAGTGGTGAGAGAGGGCATCCCTGTTTTGTGCCAGTTTTCAAAGGGAATGCTTCCAGTTTTTGCCCATTCAGTATGATATTGGCTGTGGGTTTGTCGTAAATAGCTCTTATCATTTTGAGATATGTCCCATCAATACTTAGTTTATTGAGAGTTTTTAGGATGAAGAGCTGTTGAATTTTGTCAAAGACCTTTTCTGAATCTATTGAGATAATCGTGTGGTTTTTGTCTTTGGTTCTCTTTATATCATGGATTACATTTGTTGATTTGCATATATTGAACCAGCTTTGCATCCCAGGGATGAAGCCAACTTGATCGTGGTGGTAAGCTTTTTGATGTGCTGCTGGATTTGGTTTGCCAGTATTTTATCGAGGACTTTTGCATTGATGTTCATCAGGGATATTGGTCTAAAATTCTCTTTTTTGTTGTGTCTCTGCCAGGCTTTGGTATCAGGATGATGCTGGCCTCATAAAATGAGTTAGGGAGGAGTCCCTCTTTTTCTATTGATTAGAATAGTTTCAGAAGGAATGGTACCAGCTCCTCTTTGTACCTCTGGTAGAATTTGGCTGTGAATCCTTCTGGTCCAGGACTTTTTTTGGTTGGTAGGCTATTAATTATTGTGTCAATTTCAGAGACTGTTATTTGTCTGTTCAGGGATTCAACTTCTTCCTGTGTTAGTCTTGGGAGGGTGTATGTGTCCAGGAATTTATCATTTCTTCTAGGTTTTCTAGTTGATTTGTGTAGAGGTATTTATAGTATTCTCTGATGGTAGTTTGTATTTGTGTGGGATCAGTGGTGATATCCACTTTATCATTTTTTATTGCATCTATTTGATTCTTCTCTCTTTCTTCTTTATTAGTCTTGTTAGCAGTCTATTTTGTTGATCTTTTCAAAAAACCAGCTCCTGCATTCATTAATTTTTTGAAGGGTTTTTTGAGTCTCTATCTCCTTCAGCTCTGCTCTGATCTTAGTTATTTCTTGCCTTCTGCTAGATTTTGAATGTGTTTGCTCTTGCTTCCTTGTTCTTTTAATTGTGATGTTAGAGTGTCGATTTTAGATCTTTCCTGCTTTCTCTTGTGGGCATTTAGTGCTATAAATTTTCCTCTATACACTGCTTTAAATTTGTCCCAGAGATTCTGGTATGTTGTGTATTTGTTCTCATTGATTTCAAAGAACATCTTTATTTCTGCCCTCATTTCGTTATGTACCCAGTAGTCATTCAGGAGCAGGTTGTTTAGTTTTCATGTGTTTGTGCAGTTTTGAGTTTGTTTCTTAATCCTGAGTTCTAATTTGATTACACTGTGGTCTGAGAGACAGTTTGTTATTATTTCTGTTCTTTCACATTTGCTGAGGATTGCTTTACTTCCAACTATGTGGTAAATTTTGGAATAAGTGCGATGTGATGCTGAGAAGAATGTATATTCTGTTGATTTCAGGTGGAGAGTTCTGTAGATGTCTGTTAGGTCTGCTTGGTGCAGAGCTGAGTTCAAGTCCTAGATGTCCTTGTTAAGTTTCTGTCTTATTGATCTGTCTAATGTTGACAGTGAGGTGTTAAAGTCTCTCATTATTATTGTGTGGGAGTCTAAGTCTCTTTGTAGGTCTCTAAGGACTTGCTTTATGAATCTGGGTGCTCCTGTATTGGGTGCATATATATTTAGGATAGTTAGCTCTTCTTGTTGCATTGATTCCTTTACCATTATGTAATTGCCTTCTTTGTCTCTCGATCTTTGTTGGTTTAAAGTCTATTTTATCAGAGACTAGGATTGCAACCCCTGTTTTTTTTTGTTTGTTTGTTTTCCATTTGCTTGGTAGATCTTGTTCCATCTCTTTATTTTGAGCCTATGTGTGTCACTGCACGTGAGATGGGTTTCCTGAATACAGCACACTGAAGGGTCTTGACTCTTTATCCAATTTGCCAGTCTGTGTCTTTTAATTGGGGCATTTTGCCCATTTACATTTAAGGTTAGTATTGTTATGTGTGAATTTGATCCTGTCATTATGATGTTAGCTGGTTATTTTGCTCGTTAGTTGATGCAGTTTCTTCCTAGCACCAATGGTCTTTACAATTTGGCATGTTTTTGCAGTGGCTGGTACTGGTTGTTCCTTTCCATTTTTAGTGCTTCCTTCAGGAGCTCTTGTAAGGCAGGCCTGGTGGTGACAAAATCTCTCAGCATTTGCTTGTCTGTAAAGGATTTTATTTCTCCTTCACTTATGAAGCTTAGTTTGGCTGGATATGAAATTCTGGGTTGAAAATTCTTTTCTCTAAGAATGTTGAATATTGGCCCTTACTCTCTTCTGGCTTGTAGAGTTTCTGCTGAGTGATCTGCTGTTAGTCTGATGGGCTTCCCTTTGTGGGTAGCTAGCTGCCCTTAACATTTTTTTCCTTCATTTCAACCTTGGTGAATATGACAATTATGTGTCTTGGGGTTGCCCTTCTCGAGGAGTATCTTTGTGGTGTTCTCTGTATTTCCTGAATTTGAATATTGGCCTGCCTTGCTACGCTGGGGAAGTTCCCCTGGATAATATCCTGCAGAGTGTTTTCCAACTTGGTTCCATTCTCCCCGTCACTTTCAGGTACACCAATCAAACGTAGATTTGGTCTTTCCACAAAGTCCCATATTTCTTGGAGGCTTTGTTCATTTCCTTTTACTCTTTTTTCTCTACACTTCTCTTCTCACTTCATTTCATTCATTTGATCTTCAATCACTGATACCCTTTCTTCCACTTGATTGAATTGGCTACTGAGACTTGTGCATGCATCACGTTGTTCTCATGCCATGGTTTTCAGCTCCATCAGGTCATTTAAGGTCTTCTCTATGCTATTAATTCAGTTAGCCATTCTTTTAATCTTTTTTCAAGATTTTTAGCTTCCTTGTGATGGGTTAGAACATCATCCTTTAGCTCGGAGAATTTTGTTATTACCAACCTTGTGAAGCCTACTTCTGTCATCTCGTCAAAGACATTCTTTGTACAGCTTTGTTCCTTTGCTCGCAAGGAGCTCTGATCCTTTGGAAGAGGAGAGGCACTCTGGTTTTTAGAATTTTCAGCTTTTCTGCTCTGGTTTCTCCCCATCTTTGTGGTTTTATCTACCTTTTGTCTTTGATGATGGTGACCTACAGATGAGGTTTTGGTGTGGATGTCCTTTTTGTTGATGTTGATGCTCTTCCTATCTGTTTGTTAGTTTTCCTTTTAACAGTGAGTACCTTCAGCTGCAGGTCTGTTGGAGTTTACTGGAGGTCCACTCCAGACCCTGTTTGCCTAGGTACTACCAGCGGAGGCTGCAGAACAGCAAATATTGCAGAACAGCAAATGTTGCTGCCTGATTGTTCCTCTGGAAGCTTCATCTAAGAGGGGTACCCAGCTGTATGAGGTGTCAGTTGGCCCCTACTGGGTGATGTCTCCCAGTTAGGCTACTCGGGGGTCAGGGACCCACTTGAGAAGGCAGTCTGTGTGTTCTCAGATCTCCAACTCCATGCTGGGAGAACCACTACTCTCTTCAAAGCTGTCAGACAGGGAGGTTTAAGTCTGCAGAAGTTTCTGCTGCCTTTTGTTCACCTATGCCCTGCCCCCAGAGGTGGAGTCTACAGACGCAGGCAGGCCTCCTTGAGCTGAGGTGGGCTCCACCCAGTTCGAGCTTCCTGGCCACTTTGTTTACCCACTCAAGTCTCAGCAATGGCAGATGCCCCTCCCCCAGTCTCGCTGCAACCTCACAGTTTGACCTCGGACTGCTATGCTAGCAGTGAGCAAGGCTCAATGGGCATGGGACCCGCCAAGCCAGGCACGGGATATAATCTATCAGTGTACTGTTTGCTAAGACTGTTGGAAAAGAGCAGTATTAGGGCAGAAGTGTCCCGATTTTCCAGGTGCTGTCTGTCATGGCTTCCCTTGGCTAGGAAAGGGAATTCCCCAACCCCTTGCGCTTTCTGGGTGAGGCGATGCCCTGCCCTGCTTTGGCTCACACTCTGTGGGCTGCACCCACTGTCCAACCAGTCCCAATGAGATAAACCCAGTACCTCAGTTAGAAATGCAGAAATCAGCAGTCTTCTGCGTCGCTCATGCTGGGAGCTGTAGACTGGAGCTGTTCCTATTCGGCCATCTCAGAACCGCCCCTTCTACACATAAGTCAGTTTTAAAACTTTTTTTATTGTGTTAAAATAAGCATAACAGAATTTATCATATTAACCATTTTAAGTGTCTAGTCAGTGGTATTAAAAACATTCATATTGGTGTGCAACCATTGTCACCACTCATCTCTGGAACCTTTTGATCAAAACTAAAATTTCATGCCCATTAAACAATAACTCCCCTTTTTCTCCACCACACAGCCCCTTCTGCTGTCTTTCTCTATAAATTTTACTACTCTAGGTAACTCATAAAATTGAAATCATACAATATTTGTATTCTAGTGACTAGCTTATTTCACTTAGCATAATGTCTTCAAGGTTCAACCATATTGTAGCATGTGTCAGAAATTCTTCCTTTTTAAGGCTGAATCGAATTCCATGGTGTGTATATTTCACATTTTGTTTACCTATTTATTTGTCAAGGGACACTTGGTTTTTTTGCACCTGTTGGCAATTGTGAATAATGCTGTTGCAAGCATGGGTGCACAAATAATTATTTGAATTCCTGCTCTCAATTATTTTAGGTATACCAGAAGTGGAATTGCTGGATCACATGATGATCTATTTATAATGTTTTGAAGAAACTCCACAGTGTTTTTCATAGCAGCTGCACCATATTACATTTCCACCAGCAGTGGGCTAGTATTCCAATTTCTCCACACCCTAGTCAAAGCTTATTACATGGGCTGTTTGTTTGAAAGTAGTCATTCTTATGGACATGAAGTGCCTATCTCATTTTGGCTTTAATTTGCATTTCCTTAATATTTAGTGATTTTGAGCATCTTTTCTTGTAGTTATTGGCCATTTGTGCATCTTCTTGGGAGAAATATCTATTCAAAATTTTTGTCCATTGTTTAATTATTTCTTTATTGTCATGTTGAATTGTATGCATTTTTTTTATTTAGTCTGGTTATTAACCCCTTACCAAATATATGACTACCAAGTATATTCCCCTATTCTGTATATTCCCTTTTACTCTGTTTATAATGTCTTTTGATTCACCAAACTTTTAATTTTGATGTAGCCCAATTTGTCTATGTTTTCTTTTGTAACTTGAGCTTTTGGTGTTATATCCAGGAGATCTTTGTGAAATCCGAAGTCAGGAAGGTTTTCTACTGTTTCTTTCTAACAGTTTTATAGTTTTATCTCTTATGGTTAGGTCCTTGATCCAATTTGAGTTACTTTTTGCATTAGGTTTAGGGTAAGGATCCAACAACATTTTCATGCATGTGAATATCCAGTTTTCCAATACTGTTTGTTGAAAAAAAAAAAAAAGTCTTTCCTTCTTGAATGATCTGGGCATTCTTGTCAAAAATTACTTGACTATATGTGTGAGGATTTATTTTTGTGCTCTCTATTCTATTCCATTGTCCTATATGTCTGTCTTTATGCCAGTACCACATTGTTTTTTTGAATGTCAGTACCATATTATGTAGTAAGTTTTGAAATCACGAAGTGTGAGACCTCCAACTTTGTTCTTCTCTCTCAAAATTGTTTTCACCATGTGGTGTTCTTTGAGATTCCACATAAATTTCAGAATAGATTTTCCTATTTGTGCAAAACACATCAGGATTTTGATAGAAATTGAATTGAATCTTTAGATTTGCTCTGGGTAATATTGATAACAGTATTAAATCTTTGATGAACACAATATTTTCCATTTATTTGTGTCTTATTTGAATTCTTTCAGCAATGTTTTTCAGTTTTCAGTATACAAGTCTTTCACCTCATTGGTTCACATAACCATTTTATTTTTACTTAATTACTTAATTAATTTTAAATTTAAACTTTCATTTTAGATAAAGGGGTACATTACAGGTTGGTTACATGGAAATATTGTGATGTTGTTTGGGGTGTGGAATCCTTCACCCAGGAAGTGAACATTTAATAGGTAGTTTTTTTTCCCTTCTAGTAGTCCGCAGCATCCATGTTTATGTCCATGTGCGCTCACTGTTTGGCTCACACTTATAAGTGAGAACATGTGCATACCCCATTAAAAAGACCTCAGCTGGGCATGGTGGCTCACACCTGTAATCCCAACGCTTTGGGAGGCCAAGGTGGGTGGATCACGAGGTCAGGAGTTTGAGACAAGCCTGACCAACATGGTGAAACCCCGTCTCTACTAAAAATACAAAAATTAGCTGAGTGTGGTGGTGCACACCTGTAATCCCAGCTACTCGGGAGGCTGAGGCAGGAGAATTGCTTGAACTGGGGAGGCGGAGCTTGCAGTGAGCCGAGATCACGCCACTGCACCTCCAGCCTGGGCAACAGAGTGAGACTCCATCCCCAAAAAACAAAAAACAAACAAACAAAAAACGTTTAATTGTATGCTTTAGAAAGAACTTCAGCTTTTACTCGGACTGCTTTGAGAAACTTCAGTATCATTAAAGGCAAAATGTGTGTTATAAAAGACATATCAAATGCCATGATCACACATATGCAATGTAAGGTCTGGTTCCTTTACTGAGTTAAAGCCTGGTTCACACTTCAATAACAGTTATGAAAAATATATATTGTGCTTTCATGTCATGGTTCTTTTTATGTGCTCCCAAACACCAATTTATATTATCAAAACATAAGAAACATGTGAATAATTATTCCCCCTCTTATGCTAGCAAGTGATTTTATGAGTAATTATGTGAAAGATACCTGTAATTCCCATCTCTGACCCGAATTCTTACCTAGTGACTTTCCTCTCCTGTTTCAGTAGACACCAAGTGTCACTTAATACGTCAAAGATGCTATGTTCACTCAATAATACTGAAACAGTCATTTATAAATTGTGAAGGAGGCTTTAAAAACATGTTTTGATAAAGGAGGAATTTTTCCTATAAAAAATAAAACTAAAAGAAAGATTGCTCCCCTGATGCATTTTGTGTGAAAATACTGCCATTTCACTGTGATACAGGCAGCCTCTGTCACTTACTGCTGAATTTATGATACTGTAATTTTTTGTCATTTATTATTTACAGATTTCCTTCATTGTGCACAGAGTCCACAAAACAGAAGATGGATTGGCTAGGGTTCTAAATAGCTCCTGAGGAATGAGTGGGACCCGAAAAACACTTGACTACTTAATTATATTAATAACCTGAAATTGCAGGTATAAAATTCAACAAAAATTATATACTCTAGTTTTTTAAAATAAATTTTGAATACCTGGGATGAAGTAAATAGGTATTACAGATACTGTATTTAATTAATCTACGATCATTAAAGGTTTGATAGTCTTAAGAAATAACAGCTTTCTCAAACACTATGCTGTATGTGCAGACACATAAAAAATGTTTTTAATCCTTTCAATAGCACAACATTATACATAAAATTATATATCACTTTTTTCTGTACACTCACTAATTACATGCTGAGTCAAAGCTTCCTTCATATACAAAATTCATGCACCTGAGCAACATTACCATTAGCCACAAGGCACATCATTCCAGGGATGCATTGCTATTCACAGCCCTTACTAGTTGTCTCAACTTCTCTACCATTTTTAGAATTGGGAATGTCATTTTGAGATATTTTTTAAAAAATTTCAATTTAATATTAATTTTGTCTTTAGTTAAGCTCACAGTATTCCTTTCTCTTATGCTTTTTAAAATATATATTGCTGGAATTATAACAGCTTTTGAGGAAATTTTGTTAATTGCATTTAAGGCCTAATTAATCACACCAGCTTCTTTTTTTTTTTCTTTTTTTTTTTTTTTCTGAGACAAGAGTTTCACTCTGGTTGCCCAGGCTGGAGTGCAATGGTGCGATCTCAGCTGTCTGCAACCTCTGCCCCCCTGGTTCAAGCGATTCTCCTGACAGCCTCCCAAGTAGCTGGGATTACAGGCATGCGGCACCATGCCATGGCTAATTTTGTATTTTTAGTAGAGACAGGGTTTCACCATGTTGGTCAAGCTGGTCTCGAACTCACGAACTCAGGTGATCTGCCTGCTTTGGCCTCCCAAAGTGCGGAGATTACAGGCCTGAGTCACTGTGCCTGGCCCACACTGGCTTCTCTTAAACTTTGAACTTCTTGGTTTATTTTCAGAGATTTTGGAAAACTGCTTTAATAATCATGTGAAAATATGAAAACATGTATAAATTAGCATTAACAAATATCTACAAAATGTAAACAGCCATGAGCTGAAATTCTAGATAAACTAATTTACATATGATAAAACCCACGTAATTTGCTTGCCATCATCTCATTATCTTCCTTCGTTGTAGCTGTATTTTTTGGCATAAGTGTGATCCCTTTTGTAGCGTACCAGCCACTTGATTTTTTACTGCTTCTTTTTTCTTTACTATGATCAATCACTAAGATGAATACAGCGTTTCTTTCATCATATAATAGGCAATCTAAAGGTCTGATTTACTCTTTTGGTATCTGGTAGAGCTCTGACATTTATTTTTACTTTTGGCATTTTTAACTGCTCAACTAAACTGTGAGGTCCTGGGGCCCCAGCTATCTATCCTTTATCCCTAGAAATGGGAACAGTGTTTGGGAGATGGGAATGTTGACAGTAGATGGTGAACATAAGCTTCCCAAAACAGAGGTTTCTGTTTAAATTGCTTTATGCTGTATGTATGCCGTGGCCTAGAAGAAAAAAAATACCTGCCACATATACTATTCCCAATAAATATTTGTTAGAGGAATGAATATATAAATGATTTAAATTAAATAAAGAACAAATTATCTGGTAGCTCAAGATTAAAGAAAAGAGTACATTCAGCTTAGATAAACCAAACTATATGTTGCATCTTTCAGGTGCTTTGTGGGTGAGGTATAAAGTTGGTTAAGAAAATTGTTCATAGGAATCCAAACTGATTATAGGACCAGTCTCCATACATTTATCATATTTCATTGAGATTCTTCCAGTAACTTCCTTTCTCATATCTCTGCACTAATAATCTCTTTCAATTTCAATTCACACTTCTCATTGAACAGAGACTATAATACCCAAGAGAAAAACAAAAAAAGTATTATTATAATAGGAGAGTATATTGCATTAACTCTTTCATTTCTTTTAATAATAATAAAGATATTGTACTTTACTGGTTTTTGGTGTATGAATTGACATTGAACATACTGCTTGGTTATAGGTCAGATGGTCCCCTTGCACATATGGCCAGCAAGATTTTTAGGAAGCGTAAGAATTCTATATGGTCAAGTGGTTGACAGTAGCACCCTCTGTCATTTTTTTCAGGTTATATGCACCTGGTTAATGACATTATGGAAAATATGATGTGATTTTAACTAAATATTCTCAGGAAATGGACAAGTAGCTTTAAAAGAACTCTACAAGGAAACCATAGGTTGAAGTCAATAGTAATTGTGCAAGTACAAATAAACAAAAAATAAATGACTTTCTTTGCCCATTCTTGGTGAATATTTTTCATCAGCCATGTTACAAGGTAAAAATAACAATGATCTTATCAATGGTGACAAGAAATCAGTCATATATTCAACATTTTTAAGTGTCTGTATGAATCATGGATTTGCAAACACTGATATTAACCATAATCTTGATCTTATAGTATATAATACAGTAAGATATATGATAAACATAGAATGACACTATAATCAGATGCATAATTATAAACAGTAACTACAAAATTTGAAGATATACATTCTTTAAATCTTTTTTCAACAATGTTTAAAATTACACAATAAATTTAGTAAAAACTTTAATAAATTTTACTTCACTTAATGATAAATTTTAGAAACATATTTTAAGGTTACCAACAATAGAATATTAAAAATAAGAAGCTGCATAGTATTAAATGAATACTTATTTTTCCTTGAGTAGTTTTAAAAAATCTAAAATTTATGTGGAAAATAATATGACTAACAATTGAACAAGATTCATTGCTGAAAACATACTTTTGAAAGGCAAAACAAAATTTTAAGTATTTGAAATGTTTACAAACAAAATACATAAAATTACAGATTTACAAACAAAATTTTCTTTATTTCAATAAAGAAAATAAAAAAACAACTATTTTTAGTGTAAATTACTGAAAAAGTAGGTAATTCAGAATATATTTTCTCAAGTAACCATGGAAGACTAACCACTGGTATGATTCCTTCTTTGAATAGAATATTTTTAAGAATTCAAAAATAAGATGTGAGAGATATTTCTCTAACACAGAATTCACAGGCATTATCGTAACAAAGACATTGAAGAAAATGACATCACCAAAATGGCAGAGTGGAAGCAATCTGGCTTCATTCCTCTCTATAGAAAACCAAAACCAAATATCTTGCACCAAGATTACAACCAGCAATAACCCAAAACTCCAATCTTAGGAAGGGACCATCTCTAGAACCACAGAGAAATGAAAAAACTTCTAGCAGATGGTAAGAGAATTGGACTTCTGTATCCACAATGACTCTTCTCCAGTCTGCCAGGCATCATATTCATAGAAAATTTCTCCTGGATTCATAGTTTCTACAATGAAATAAGTAACATCAAGGCAGACAACCAGCTTCCCCACCATCATGAATTACTTTGCACGTGAGAATTGTCTCTTCCTCAACTCACAGGACACATTGCAAGTACCAGTAAAGGAAAACAAACAAAGAAACAAACAAAAACCCTGAGGGCAGCCAGTGACAAAGGAACGAGCATCCTCAGACTTGCTGTTCATCTCAGCCAAAGAAGATACCAAACCAAAGTGGCTGTTCAGCAGCACCATGTGGTAGGAGGCATGCTCCATGGGTCCCCTAGGCACAAAGCCCTAGCCAGCCTTCACACACAGCTTGGGTATTTCCCTTGGGACCTCCCCCATTGGGACAAGCAGCATTCTGAATGCTTGCTACAGCTAAGGCAAACCTGGGCTTAAGACACCATCTGCTGAAAAGGAAAGGGTAACCTAGCATAAAGAACATTCAGTGGGCAAATTGCAAGCAATCTGTAAGCAAACATATTCAAAAAAACTAAAACAAGTCAGACATAGAAGATTGAAATAAATTACTATCTTTCAAAGCAAAAGACACACATTCATAAGAACAACAACAAAGAGGAAATCATGACCTCCCCAAATGGACAAAGCAAGAAGTTAGTGTGACAATGTGCAATGGCAGTATGTGAGCTCTCAGATCAAGAATTAGGATTAGCAGTAACAAAATTCAGTGGACTTCAAGATAACACAGAGAAGCAATTCAGAAACTTTTGACAAAGTGATTGAAATAATAATTTTTAAAAAGCAAGCAGAAATCCTGAAACAAATATATTTGTGGAACTGAATAATACATTAGAATTTTTAACAGCTCAATAGATCAAACAGAGTTAAGATTCAATGATCTTGAAGACAGGCTTTTTGGAAATACACAATCAGAGGGCAAAAAAGGAATAAAGAATGAAAAGGAATGAAAATCTAAGAATTATTGATATTCAAATGGAGTTGAAAAAGAGCAAGGAGTTGAAAGCTTATTCAAAGAAATAATAAAAGAAAATTTTCCAAATGTATAAAAAGATAAAAATATCCAAGCACAGGATGGCAGAGATCACTGAAAAGATTTAATCCAAATGAGCCTACCACAAGGCATATAATAATCAAACAACCAAAGTCCAAGGACAAAGACAGGATCCTAAAAGCAACAAGAAAAAAATAATAAAATAAGATAAAAAGGAGCTCCAATTTATCTGGCAGAAGACTTCTTAATGGAAACCATATAAGCCAGGAGGGAATAGGATGACATATTCAAAGTATGCAAAGAAAAACTGCCAAAGAAGAATATTGTTCCCAGCAAAGCTATCATTCAAATGTAAAGAGGACATAAAGTCTTTCCCAGACAAAAGCTGAGGGAATTAATCAACACTGTATCCATCTTACAACAAATACTAAAAGAAGTTATTTGTTCTGAAAGAAAAAGACACTAATATGCAAAAAGAAAACATTTGAAGGTAAAAAACCCACTGGTAATAGTAAGTATAGTAAGTATATCTCTAATGTAGAGTAAAAAAACAAATCTATTAAAATAATATTTACAGAAACTTGTTAAGAGATGGGCAATATAAAAATGTATAAACTAGGCCAGGTGTGATGGCTCATGCCTATAATCCCAGCACTTTGGGAGGTTGAGGAGGGTGGATCACTTGAGGCCAGGAGTTCAAGACCAGCCTGGCCAACATGGTGAAACCCCATCTCTACAAAAATTAGCCAGGTGTGGCTGGGCATGGTGGCTCACGTCTGTAATCCCAGCACTTTGGGAGGCCAAGGCAGGCAGATCATGAAATCAGGAGATTGAGACCATCCTGGCTAACATGGTGAAACCCCATCTCTACTAAAAATACAAAAAATTAGCCGGGCGTGGTGGTGGGCACCTATAGTCCCAGCTACTCGAGAAGCTGAGGCAGGAGAATGACGTGAACCCAGGAAGTGGAGCTTGCATTGAGCTGAGATCGGCCACTGCACTCCAGCCTGGGCAACAGAGCAAGACTCTGCCTCAAAAACAAACAAACAAACAATTAGCCAGGTGTGGTGGTGCACACCTGTAGTCCCAGCTACTCGGAAGGCTGAGGCACGAGACACATTTGACCCCAGGAGATGGAGGTTGCAGTGAGCTGATACTGTGCCACTGCACTCCAGTTGGGGTGACAGAGTGAGATGCTATCTCAAAATAAATACAAGGTATAAACTGAGATAAAAAAGTCAATATGTGCAGAAGATTACAAAAAGTGTAAAGCTTTTTAGTTTGTTTTAGTTTTTTACAAATAACTTTATTTAAATACAAAGTAAGAAAGGAAGAAAAAAAGAGAAGAGTTACAAAACGCCAGAAAACAAGTAACAAAACAGCAGTAGTAAGTTTGTATCAATAATAACATTGAGTGTAAATGGACTAAATTCTCCAATTAAAAGACGGAGTGGCTGAATGGATGAAAAGAAGACCCAATTATATGGTGCTTACAAGAAACCCACTGCAACTATAAAGACACACACAGACTGAAAGGGAAAAGATGAGAAAGATATTCCATGCCAATGGAAACCAATAAAAGCAGTAGTAGTTATACTTACATCAGATTAAAAGACTGTAAAAAGAGACAAAGAAGGTCACTATATAATGATAAAGGAATCAGTTTTGCAAGACTATATAACAATTATGAATATATGTGCACTCTACAGGGGAACACCTTGATATAAATGATATAAAGCAAATATTAATATATCTAAAGCAAGAGAGAGACTGCAATGCAATAATAGTCGGGGACTTCTACATGTTACTGTTAGTAATGGATAGAGACAGAAAATCTGGATGCAGACAGAAAAATCAACAAAAAAATTACATACTAGACCAAATACACTTAACTAATACTTACAGAATGTTTCACCCAACTCCTGCAGAATACTAATTTCTCTCATTAGCACATGGAATGTTCTCCTGAATAGACCATATGTTAGGCCACAAAACAAGTCTCAACAAATTTTAAAAAGCTGAAATCATCTAAAGTATATTTTCTGACCACAACAGAATAAAACCAGAAATCAATAATATAAGGAACCTTGGAAAGTACACTAATACATGGAAATTAAACAACTAAGAGGGAAGTTTACAGCAATAAACATCTATATCAAAAAAGTAGAGAGACTTTAAACAACCTAATGATGCATCTAAATTACTAAAAAAGCAAAAACAAACCAAACCCAAAATTAGTAGAAAGAAGGAAATAAAACAATCACAGCAGAAATAAATGGATATGGAGACTAAAACATTTACAAAAGGTCAACAAATGAAAAGTTGATGTTTTAAAAGATAAACACAACTGAAAACAGTTAAAGCAAACTAGGAAAAAAGAGAGAAGACCAAAATGAATAAAATGAGAAATACAAAGGGATAAAACAAATGATACTACAGAAACAAAAGGCACATTAGAGACTATTACATCAACAAATTGGAAAGCCTAAAATAAATAAATAAATTTTGTAACACATACAACCTACTAAGATTGAACAGTGAAGATATAGAAAATCTGAACCAACCAATGACAGGTAACAAGCTCAAGACCTGATGGCTTCACTGATGAATTCTACCAAACATTTTTACTACTTCTACTAAAATTATTCAAAAAATTGAAGGAGAAGGAATATTTCCAAACTCATTCTATGAGTTTAGCATTATCCTAGTACCAAAACCAGACAAGGGTACAACAATAACAAAAAAACCACAGGCCTATATCCCTGATGAACATATATACCAAAAATCCTCCACAAAATACTCACAAGCTAAACTAAACAGCACATTAATAAGAACATACACCTTGATCAAGTGGGATTCATTCCAGGGATGCAAGTTTGGCTCAACATAAACAAATCAATAAACATGATTCTTCACATTAAGAGAAACTCTAAACAAACTGGGTATAGAAGAAACATAAAACAATATAAATCATGTATGACAAACCCACAGCTAACATTATACTAAACAAGGAAAAACTGAAAGCCTTTCATCTAACATCTGAAACAAGACAATACCAATATTCATCACTTTTATTCAACATAATGCTAGAAGTCCCAGACGGAGCAATTAGACAATAGAAAGAAATAAAGGGCATCTGAGTTAAAAAGGAAAATGTCAAGTTATATTTGTTCACAAATAACATGATCTTATATTAGAAAAACCTAAAGACTGTAAAAAAAACTGTTAGAACTGATACATTTAGTAAAGTTGTAGAATATAAAATCAACTTTCAAAAATCAGTATCACTGTTTCTATATACCAACAGTGAACAACAGTCTAAAAAAGAAATAAACAATCTCATTTATAATGGGTACAAAAATATGTAAAATACATAGGAGTAAATATATCTAAAGAAGTGAAATATCTCTACAAGGAAAACTACAAAACACTGATGAAAGACATTGAAGAGGACACAAAGTAATGGAAAAGTTGTTTATGCTCATGGATAGGAAGAATTAAGATGTTAAAATGACCATACTACCCAAAGCAATCTATAGATTCAATGTAATCCCTATCAAAATAACAATGACATTATTTACAAAAATAGGAAAGATCTTAAAATTTGTATGGAATGACAAAAAGCCCAAATAGCCAAAGCAATCCTGAACAAAAGTAACAAAGCTGGAGGTGTCAAGCTACCTGACTTCAAAATATACTACAAAGCCATATAAATCAAAACAGCATGGTAATAACAGAAATAAATATATGCATTTTTAGGTAACTCATTTTCAACAAAGGTGCCAAGAACATCCACTGGGAAAAAGACATTCTATTCCATTAATGGTGCCAAGAAAACTGAGTAATCTATGCAGAAGAATAAAGCTATATCCTACCTCTCATCCTATACAAAATTCAAATCTAAATGGATTAAACACTTAATTCTAAGACCAGATACTATGATATAAGTGGAAGTAAACATTGGGATAAATGCTTCAAGATACTTGTCTGTGCAAAGATATTTTGGGGTAAGACCTCAAAAGCTAATGCAATAAAAGCAAAACTGAACAAATAAGATTACATCAAGCTAAAAAGCTTTTACACAGCAAAGGAAATAATAAAGTTAAGAGACAATCTACAGAATGGGAAAAATTATTTGCAAACTATCTATCCTACAAAGGATTAATAACCAGAATATATAAAGAACTCAAACAGCTCAACAGCAAAAAAGAAATAATCGGATTAAAAAATGAAAGATCTGAATAGATATTTCTTAAAATAAGACATAAATGGTCAATTGATACATTTTTAAAGATGCTCAGCATCACTAATCATCAAGGAAATGCAAATCAGTACCGCAATGTAATACCATCTCAACTCAGTTGTGGCTTTTATCCAAAAGACAAAAAATAATGGATGCTGGCAAGCAAATAGTGAAAGAGCAATCCCTGTACACTGTTGGTGAGAATATAAATTAACCACTGTGGAAAACAGTATAGAGGTTCCTCAAAAAACTAAAAATAGAACTACCATATGATCTAGCAATCCACTACTGGATGTATATCCAAAAGGAAGAAAACCAATATATCAAAAGATTTTTGCACTCTCGTGTTTATTGCAGCACTAGTTGCAATATTCAAAATATGAAAATCAACTTAAGTATCCATCAGTGGATGGATGGATAAAGAAAACATGGAAAATATACACAATGGAATATTATTAGCCATAAAAAGGATGAACTAATGTCATTTGCAACAACATGGAAAAAGCTGGAGGTCATTATGTTAAGCAAAATAAACCAGTCATGGAAAGATAAATATTCCATGTTCTCACTTATACAGGGGAGCTAAAAACGTGGGTTTCAGGAAAATAGAGTGTAGATTGGTGGTTATTAGAGGCCAGGAAAGGTAGGGGAAGGGAAAGTATAAAGAAAAGTTTATTAATGGTTACAAAAATCACTTAGATAAAAGGGATAAGATCCAGCATTTAAAAAATAAAGTAGGGTGACTATAGTTGAAAATAATCTATTGTTATTTCAAAATAGTTAGAAGAATTCATATTTTCCCAGTAGAAAGAAAAGGTGTTTGAGGTATATCCAAATTACACTGATTGTACTATTACATGTTATATGAATGTATCATAATATTTCAAGTGCCTTGAAAATATGACATCTATTCTGTATCAATAAAAATAAGTAAATATTAAAAATCTAAATCTAAGCATGCATATTAAAAAGAAGAAACAGGCATCAAAGGCAGTTAAAGCATATAATATCAGTTATTTTTGATGTAGCTAAGTTTATATGAATAGACCTTGAAATATATTAGAATCTTTAAAATATATCACAATGAAACAGTGAGTCACAAATTTTGAACCACACAGAGTTTTCATGGTTACCAGAAGGTAACTGTGAAAGGCTTTATTAAACTTTAAGGTGAATTTTGAATTTTTCTTTTACCAAGGAAAGAAGGAAAGAAAGCAATTATTCAAAATTGTTGACGTGTTTTATCAATGACAGGTGGCTCTCTGTCATATGAAACCTAATAGATATTCTTTGAGTAAATAAATAGAAGATGCAGATATCTTCACAATAAAGGTGACCTTTTAACAATGATTAAGAAAGGGATCCAGTTGCAGCTTTCTACATATGGCTAGCCAGTTTTCCCAGCACCATTTATTAAATAGGGAATCCTTTCCCCATTTCTTGTTTTTGTCAGGTTTGTCAAAGATCAGATAGTTGTAGTTATGCGGCATCATTTCTGAGGGCTCTGTTCTGTTCCATTGATCTATGTCTCTGTTGTGGTACCAGTACCATGCTGTTTTGGTTACTGTAGCCTTGTAGTATAGTTTAAAGTCAGGTAGCGTGATGCCTCCAGCTTTGTTCTTTTGGCTTAGGATTGACTTGGCGATGCGGGCTCTTTTTTGGTTCCATATGAACTTTAAAGTAGTTTTTTCCAATTCTGTGAAGAAAGTCATTGGTAGCTTGATGGGGATGGCATTGAATCTATAAATTACCTTGGGCAGTATGGCCATTTTCACGATATTGATTCTTCCAACCCATGAGCATGGAATGTTCTTCCATTTGTTTGTATCCTGGATCCCTTCCTTGCACCTTATACAAAAATTAATTCAAGATGGATTAAAGACTTATATGTTAGACCTAAAACCATTAAAATCCTACAAGAAAACCTAGGCAATACCATTCAGGACATAGGCGTGGGCAAGGACTTCATGTCTAAAACACAAAAAGCAATGGCAACAAAAGCCAAAATCGACAAATGGGATCTCATTAAACTAAAGAGCTTCTGCACAGCAAAAGAAACTATCATCAGAGTGAACAGGCAACCTACACAATGGGAGAAAATTTTTGCAACCTACTCATCTGACAAAGGGCTAATATCCAGAATCTACAATGAACTCAAACAAATTTACAAGAAAAAAACAAACAACCCCATCAAAAAGTGGGCAGAGGACATGAACAGACACTTCTCAAAAGAAGACATTTATGCAGCCAAAAAACACATGAAGAAATGCTCCTCATCACTGGCCATCAGAGAAATGCAAATCAAAACCACAGTGAGATACCATCTCACACCAGTTAGAATGGCCATCATTAAAAAATCAGGAAACAACAGGTGCTGGAGAGGATGTGGAGAAATAGGAACACTTTTACACTGTTGGTGGGACTGTAAACTAGTTCAACCATTGTGGAAGTCAGTGTGGCGATTCCTCAGGGATCTAGAACTAGAAATACCATTTGACCCAGCCATCCCATTACTGGGTATATACCCAAAGGACTATAAATCATGCTGCTATAAAGACACATGCACACGTATGTTTATTGCGGCACTATTCACAATAGCAAAGAGTTGGAACCAACCCATATGTCCAACAACGATAGACTGGATTAAGAAAATGTGGCACATATACACCATGGAATACTATGCAGCCATAAAAAATGATGAGTTCGTGTCCTTTGTAGGGACATGGATGAAACTGGAAAACATCATTCTCAGTAAACTATCGCAAGGACAAAAAACCAAACACTGCATGTTCTCACTCATAGGTGGGAATTGAACAATGAGAACTCATGGACACAGGAAGGGGAACATCACGCTCCGGGGACTGTTGTGGGGTGGGGGGAGGGGGGAGGGACAGCATTAGGAGATACACCTAATGCTAAATGACGAGTTAATGGGTGCAGGAAATCAACATGGCACATGGATACATATGTAACAAACCTGCACATTGTGCACATGTACCCTAAAACCCTAAAGTATAATAAAAAAAATTAAAAATAAAAAAAATAATAAAAATAAAAATAAAAATAAAATAAAAAAAAAACAATGATTAAGAAAATAATTATTTTCAAACAAATTCAAACTATGGAGAGAAAATACTGAAAATGGATATTGAGGTTTTTTTTTCTATTTTACAAAGTATCAGGCTTACTTATAAAACTTATAGCTGCATTGGAGGGTAGAGATAAAGAAGCTGAACTATAGAGCTGTATTCTCATCTGTAAAAAGGAATTTACAAGGAATAAACAAGTTAATACACAAATAGCCTTTAGTATATAGAGTCTAAAATTTTGTAAGCACTCAATATTATTATTTTGTTATCATTGCTATAATTAAATGATATACTTTTTACCTTGACTTAAGGCAACAGAAAAAGTTTCAGTTTTTGAATACATGTCTATATATTTTAAATATTATATAATTAAAATCCATTTTACTCAGTAGAATGATACTATTAGTCTAGTACTATCCCAGTGCTTTAGTGACAATTTATTTCTTATTGTATCAAATTAATTTACTTTTGCTTAGCATTTAAGGCTGTCCTAGTACCTGACCATATTTTTTTCTTTCTGGCATTGTTTTTCATTATTTTTCATATGACTACTTTGATTATGACAAACTGATATGTTTATTTTTCACCAAAAATACATATCATAACCATGTTTTTATAATATTTTCCCAACATATATGATTGTCTCACCTCATAAGAATCATTCAAATTTGCTCCATTCTTTAATGCCTATACTAAATTAGTTTCCACCATAAAATACAGAACTCTCTCCCTCAACTCATTTTGTTCCTCATACCACAAAATGTAATTGACTTTTTCCTTATTCTTGTTGGCATAACTATACTGTTTCTAATCAGATTTGGGGTGTTTAGAAAGAATGTTTATATTTTAAATTTTACTCTCCTTATAGTGTGATGGTTAATATTCTAAATAAATAAATTTAATTTATTGTTAAAAGAACACCAGGGAACAACTATAAACAGTGCACATTAAAAATTTTAATCTTAATATATGTCAATTTTATATAATCCAGAAATAAATTAATGCTTTTATTTGAAGAAATCTGATATTCAAATAGTTTACTGGAAATTATAAAAATAAATTAATTGAGGCATTTTTTATTGTTTAAAGAAATTCTTTAAATGTGTTTAAAATATATTTTATTTAAAATAAACTTTAAAAAACAGAAATAAAGAATAAGCCTTGTCTTTTGTGACTTACATGTTGTTCTTAAATCTTCCTCTGAGAAAACATTACATTGCATAACTTACTATAAGTGGGTAGCATAGTGAGCATGCTCATTAAAAAAAGTGAAGTGATTTTTTCACTAATCTTATTTTCTCATTGAGCTTATATAGATTTTTAAGCCATCTCATTCCAATTGGTGTTTGAGCACAAATTTGAGCACAGTTTTCTTCACCTGCATGAACAATTTTTATAAAATATGAATTCTATGAATTTTGCACTGTGTACTAGAAAAAAAACACTTCCAGTCAAATTTATTTGAACCCTTGTTATGTTAAAGTAGCCAATCACACTTTTGAGAAGACGCAATTTATATAATTTGTCCAAGCCATAGCCCATTTCTATTTTTTTGCCATTTTCTTTGAAGAAAAAATAATAATTACTTTAGGTACTATAAAGATTAATTTACTTATTAAGTTAATTTCTTTGGTAGAAAAGTCCAAACGGTAGAAAAATCCATGAGGTCAGCTGAGTTTCTATTGTGCAGAAAGCTAATATGAAGTAAAATGAAGACATTTGGAAATCTGTTTGTTTGCCTTGTAATCTATATTGTTAATCTGTTAAAATATTTTAATAACGGAGTAGGGCATAAATAAATCAGAAATAATTGTTGTTCCTAGTATTTAATAGAAAAGAAAACAAGATTTAAATTTTAATATGACCTGAATTATCACTGTATTTTTTTCCATATACTACTGTTGATATTATCAACAACTGTAGACTGAGAAGACACATTCTCTAAATGATATATGGAGAGGTGCACTTTCTAAGGAAAGTAGTTATTTGAGACTATGACATTTTCTAAGAGTTGTATATTACTTTAAAATACTTTCTCATTGTTACCTTATTTGATATTTCCTAAAATCCCAAATGACAATAAATTAATTAAATAAGCTTTTTAAGGGTTCACTAGTGTGAGGTCTTGTGCTATACACTCTCACATCCATTAACTCATTTAATCTTGATAAAAATCCTGCTGTGTATGTATTTATCATTTTGTCAGATGAGAAAAATGAGGGTTAGAAAATTTTGCTGATATACTCAAGAATGTATGACTAGATAATGGCAAAGTCAAGATTCAGGCCCACGTTATTTTCCTTCAGAATTTGCTCCATTGCTTCTCCTTTGAAAAAGGCATGGCAGATGTTACATTTTATTAATGAGGGATTGAGCTCTAAGCAGATTAAATTACTTGGTGCAAATCAAAAATAGTATATGACTATTTGAAAACTTGAAATCAAGTCTGAATGCAAAGGTAAATTTCTATTATAGTCTATTGACTACCTGTAAGGATGGTGGTGTTATTATATATATGTGGACTGTCTAAGCTATTGGCCTGATTGTGATGCAGCTGCTGATACACAGTGGGTGGTAATAGAGAACAACTAAGACTGAAAATGAAGAAGGAAAAGAAAATCTAAGTAGTTTATTGCCCATTCTGCCTTAGTGAATTGCAATTTCTGCTGTTAGTAATTTAGAAAAAGATAATAATGAGCCAGGCATGATGGTGAATGCCTGTAGTCCCATCTATTTGGAAGGCTGAGGCGGAAGATCATTTGAGCCCAAAAGGTCGAGGCTGCAGTGAGCTGTAATCGCACCACTACTCTCTAGCCTAGAAGACCTGTCTCAAAAATAAACAAATAATAATATAATAACAATAATAATCAAGTCGCTTTAATAATAAACTGAACACGGATCACTTGAGGTCAGGAGTTCAAGACCAGCCTGTCCAACATGGTGAAACACTGTCTCTTCTAAAAATACCTAAAAATTAGCCGAGCGTGGTGGCGCATGTCTGTGGTCCCAGCTACTCAAGAGGCTGAGGCATGAGAATTGTTTGAACCCAGGAGCCAGACGTTGCAGCGAACCGAGATCGCACCACTGCAGTCCAGCCTGGGCGACAGAGTGATTGTCTCGAAAAAAAAAAAAAAAAAAAAAAAGAACTGAACAAACACATACACATACTAAACACCAAATTGTTTATAGGCTGAGAGCAAATGCTTCAGAAGTCCTAATGAGGCCTCCAAGTCAGCACCTGTGTGTGTCCCTGTATCACCTGAGAATTAGACAGCTTTCTTAAGCTGTGAACCTAGGACCATAGAGCTTATCTATCTTCCCCAGAAGTGTAGATACCAATCACAACATCTAAGGATTTAGAAGTTTAGAAACTTTCAGTATATTGCAGATTGTGTATTCTTATACTGTACATAAACATACTCAAAGTAATTAGTGATAGAAAAGAGCTACTCTTAGTTTCAAAATTCACATTTTTGCTAATTAGAGGATATTTAGACTTAAAGAGTCTTCAGTCTTAAAGCTCTCATAGAGTTTCCAGAGACTATTCATTTATTTGGGCCAGATTGTCATGATTATTTTCCAGGTTCTCCAATAACGTGTTTTCTAATTTCTCTCCTGCTAGTTTTTTCTAGCTATATTAACTAGAATTCTGGTTTTGCTCCTGTAACAAAGTACAAAATACTTCTGGCCTAAACAAGATAGAAATATAGATCTATTTCCCATAACATCACCTGGGTTTTAGGATTTTCACATATGAACTGGAGGGACCACAAACATTCAGACTATAATGATGTGTATGCGTCTGTTCACAATAAACATGTAGTAAATATGATAAAAATATCACTGCTAATATCAACAGTTTCCTCTAGTAGAATATAATTATTCCTATTTCTCTATATCCTTGCCAACACCTAAAATGATCAGACGTCTGATTTATTTTGCCAATTTTATGAATATATATGGTTTTTATTTTGTTGAGATTTTTATTTGCATTCTAATGTTTGCTTTCATAAATGAATTACTCATTTAAACTTTTTTTATTAATTGACTTTTGTATGAATTGACTTTTTATAATCTTTACTAGGTTATCTGAGATTTTCCTATTAATTTGTAATAATTATCTATGTATTATAAATCCTAATTTTAAGCACGTATCACAAATAGTTTAGTCTACTTTGTATATTTTATTTTTAGTATGTTTATAATGTCTTTATTTACTAATACAAGTTTTAATTATAATGCAATCAAGTTTACTCATCTTTGCCTTTATGGTTTCTGATTTATACTTGTCCTTTCAGAAACTTCTTTCTGAGAAGCCATGAATACATTCTGATATATTATCTTTTAACACCTTCACTGTTTGACTTTTATAGTAAGGATGTGAACAAACCAAGAATATGTTTTAATTAATGATACAGAAGAGTGATATTTTATATTTTCGGTGAATAGAAAATTATCCTAGTACACTTATTGAAAAAACAATTTATTTGCTACGCTGTAGTGCCTTCTCTAGTACATATCAATTGTTCAGATATGTGTATTTCCGTTTCTAAATTTTTTATTCTATTTGTGTAGCCCTGCATAAACAGCACACTCTCCTCATTAAAATAGCTTTTAGGTAAATCTTGCTATGTGGTAGAACAAATCCTCCCATTTTTCTTTGAGGGTAAAAGCACTCCTCTCTGTCTTTTGCAACTTACATATTTTATCATCTTTAACACAAAACCTCACCCTCTCCACATACATATATACACATAAAACTTGAAATTTGCATTTATTTTTAGTTTTTAAATACTTTTTTTAATGTTATTTCAACTTTGTGGGGTTTTTTTAAATTTCTAACTTTTATTTTAAGTTTGGGGTACATGTGCAGGATATGCAGGTTTGTTACATAGGTAAACAGGTGCCATGGTGGTTTGCTGCACTGGTCATCCCATCACCCAGGTATTAAGCCCAGCATCCACTAGCCATTCTTCCTGATCCTCTTTCCTCCTTCCAACACACACCCTATGACAGGCCCTGGTGTGTGTTGTTCCCCCTCATGTGTCCATGTGCTCTCATCATTTAGCTATCACTTATAAGTGAGAACATGCGGTATTTGGTTTTCTGTTCCTGCTTCAGTTCGCTAACAGCCTCCAGCTCCATCTAACTCCCTGTAAAGGACATGATCTCGTTCCTTTTTATCAGTGCATAGTGTTTAATGGTGTATATGTATCATATTTTCTTTATCCAGTCTATCACTGATGGGCATTTAGGTCGATTCCATGTATTTGCTATTGTGAATAGTGCTGCAATGAACATAACATGTGCATGTGTCTTTATAATAAAACAATTTGTATTCCTTTGGGTATATACCCAGAAATGGAATTGCTGGGTTGAATGGTATTTTTGTCTCTATGTCTTTGAGGAATTGTCACACTGTCTTCCACAATGATTCAACTAATTTACATTCCTACCAGCAGTGTAAAAGCATTTCTTTTTCTCCATAACCTCATCAGCATCTGTGTTTTTTTGTTTTTGTTTTTGTTTTTGTTTTTTACTTTTTAGTAATAGCCATTCTGACTGGTGTGAGATGGTACCTCACTGTGGTTTTGATTTCCATAACTCTAGTGATCAGTGATGTTGACCTTTTTTTCATATGTTTTTTGGCTACATGTATGTATTTTTTGAGAAGTATCTGTTCTTGTCCTTTGCCCATTTTATAATGGGGTTGTTTTTTTTTCTAGTAAATTTGTGTAAGTTCCTTATAGATGATGGATATTAGTTGTTTGTCAGATGCATAGTTTGCAAAAATTTTCACCTATTCCATAGGTTGTCTGTTCACTCTGTTGATAGTTTCTTTGCTATGCAAAAGCTATTTAGTTTAATTAGATGTCATTTGTCAATTTTTGCTTTTGTTGCAATTGCTTTTGGCATCTTTGTCATGAACTCTTTGCCTGTGCGTATGTCCTGAATGGTATTGCCTAGATTTACTTCTAGGGTTTTTATAGTTTTGGGATTTACATTTAAGTCTTTAATCCATCTTGAGTTGATTTTTGTATATGGTGTAAGAAAGGAGTTCAGCTTCAATTTTTTCATATGGCTAGCCAGTTCTCTCAGCACCATTTATTAAATAGGGAATCCTTTCCCCATTGCTTTTGTCAGGCTTGTTAAAGATCAGATGGTTGTAGGCATGCGGTTTTATTTCTGGGTTCTCTATTCTGTTCCATTGGTCTATGTATCTGTTTTTGTATCAGTATTATGCTGTTTCAGTTACAGTAGCCCTGTAGTATAGTTTGAAGTTGGGTAGTGTGATGCCTACAGCTTTGTTCTTTCTGCTTAGGATTGCCTGAGATTTGTGAGCTCTTGTTGGTTCCATATGAATTTTTTTTTTTTTTCGAGATGGAGTCTCACTCTGTCACCCAGGCTGGAGTGCAGTGGCGCAATCTCGGCTCACTGCAAGCTCCGCCTCCCGGGTTCACGCCATTCTCCTGCCTCAGCCTCACGAGTAGCTGCGACTACAGGCACCTGCCACCACGCCCGGCTAATTTTTTGTATTTTTAATAGAGACGAGATTTCACCATGTTAGCCAGGATGGTGTCGATCTCCTGACCTGGAGACCCACCTGCCTCAGCCTCCCAAAGTGTTGGGATTACAGGCATGAGCCACCACGCCCAGCCCTCCATATGAATTTTTTAATTGTTTGTTTTTTTCTAATTCTGTGAAGAATGTCAAGGGTAGTTTAATGGGAATAGCATTGAATCTATAAATTGCTTTGGGCAGTATAGCCATTTTCACAATATTTTCCTATCAAAGAACATGGAATGTTTTTCCATTTGTTTGTGTCGTTTCTGTTCTCTTTGAGCAGTGGTTTGTAATTCTCCTTCAAGACATCCTTCACTTCCTTTGTTAACTGTATTGCTAGGTATTTCATACTCTTTGTGGCAACTGTGAAAGGGAGTTCATTTGGGATTTGGCTCTCAGCTTGCCTGTTGTTGGTGTATAGAAATGCTAGCGATTTTTGCACATTGATTTTGTATTCTGAGACTTTGCTGAACTTGCTTATCAGCTTAAGGAGCTTTTGGAATGATACAATGGGATTTCCTAGGTATAAGATCATGTCATCTGCAAGCAAAGGTAATTTGACTTCCTCTTTTCCTATTTGAATACGCTTTATTTATTTCTCTTGCCTGATTACCCAAGCCAGAACTTCCAATACCATGTTAAATCAGAGTGGTGAGAGAGGACATCCTTATCTTGTGCTGGTTTTCAAGGGGAATTCTTCCAGCTTTTGCCCATTCAGTATGCTAGTGGCTGTGAGTTTGTCACATGTGGTTCTTATTATTTTGAGGTATGTTCTTTCAATACCTAGTTTATTAAGAGTTTTTAAACATGAAGGGATGCTCAATTTTACTGAAGGCCTTTTCTGCATCTATTGAGATAATCATGTGGTTTTTTTTATTTGGTCCTTTTTATGTGATGAATCACATTTATTGTTTTGCATATGTTGAAACAAACTTTCATTCTGGAGATGAAGCCTACTTGATTGTGGTAGATTAGCTTTTGGATGTGCTGCTGAATTTTGTTCACCAGTAGTTTTTTGAGGATTTTTACATCAATGTTCATCAATGATATTGGCCTGAAGTTAAATTTCTGTTGTATCTCTGCCAGGTTTTGGTATCAGTATAATGCTGGCCTCATAGAATGAGTTAGGGAGGAGTTCCTCCACTTCAATTTTTTGGATAGTTTCAGTAGGAATGGTACCAGCCCTTTTTTGTACCTCTGGTAAAATTCGGCTGTGAATCTCTCTGCTGCTGGGCTTTTTTTTTTTTTTTTTTTTTTTTTGGTTGGTAGGCTGTTTATTACTGCCTCAATTTCAGAATTCATTATTGGTCTGTTCAGGGATTCAATTTCTTTCTGGCTGGGTCTTGAGAGAGTGTATGCGTCCAGGAATTTATCCATTTCTTCTAGATTTCTAGTTTATGTGCATAGAGGTGTTCATAATATTCTCTGACATCTGACTGTATTTCTGTGGGGTCAGTGGTAATATCCTCCTTATCATTTCTGATTGTGTTTATTTGAATCTTCTCTTTTTCTTCTTTATGAGTCAAGCTAGTAGTCCCTCTATTTTATTAATCTTTTCAAAAGTCAGTTCCTGGATTCATCGATCTTTTGAAGTGGTTTTAGTGTCTCTATCTCTTTTAGTTCAGCTCTGATCTTAGTTATTTCTTGTCTTCTGTTGGCTTTGGGGTTTGTTTACTCTTGCTTCTCTAGTTAGTTTGGTTATTACATTAGGTTCTCAACTTGAGATTTCCCTAGATTTTTGATATGGGTATTTAATACTATAAATTTCCCTCTTAACACTGCTTTAGCTCTGTCCCAGAGATTCTGGCACATTGTGTCTTTGTTCTCATTAGTTTCAAAAAACTTCTTGATTTCTAAAAGTCATTCAGGAGCAGGTTGTTCAATTTCCATGTGGTTGAATAATTTTGAGTGAATTTCTTAAACTTTAGTTCTAATTTGATTACGCTGTGGGCTAAGAGTCTGTTTGCTATTATTTCAGTTACTTTGCATTTGCTGAGGAGTGTTTTACCCCCAATTATGTGATCAATTTTAGAGTAAGTGCCATGTGGCAAGAGAAGAATGTATATTCTGTGGTTTTGTGGTGGAGAATTCTGTAATATTTATCAGGTCAACTTGATCCAGAGCTGTGTTCAGGTCCTGAATATGTTTGTTAATTTTCTGTCTCAATGATCTGTCCAATATTGTCAGTGGGTGGTAAAGTCTCCCACTGTTATTGTGTGGGAGTACACCTCTCTTTGAAGGTCACTAAAAACTTGCTTTATGAATCTTGGTGCTCCTGTATTGGATGCACATACATTTAGGATTGTTAGCTCTTCCTGTTGAATTGAGCCCATTATATAATATCCTTCTTTGTCTTTTTTTATCTTTGTTGGTTTAAAGTCTGTTTCATCAGAAACTAGGATTACAACCCCTGCTTTTTTCTGTTTTCTATTTGCTTGGTAAATTTCCCTCCATCCTACTATTTTGAGCCTATGTGTGTTTTTGCATGTGAGATGGGTCTCTTGAAGACCACATACTGATGGGTCTTGGTTCTTTATACAGCTTGCCATTCTGTGTCATTTAATTTAGGCATTTAGCCTATTTGTATTTAAGGTTAGTATTGTTATGTGTGAATTTGATCCTGTCATCGTAATGGTAGCTGGTTATTTTGCAGACTTGTTTATGTGGTTGTTTCATAGTGTCACTGGTCTGTTTACTTTAGTGTGGTTTTGTAGTGGCTGATAACAGTTTTTCCTTTCCAGATTTAGTGCTTCCTTCAGGAGCTCTTGTAAGGCATGTCTGGTGGTAACGAATTCCCTCAGCATTTGCTTGTCTGAAAAGGAGCTTATTTTTCCTTCACCTTTGAAGCTTAATTTGGCTGGATAAGAAATATTGGGCTGGAAATTCTTTTCTTTAAGAATGTTGAATATTGGCCTCCAATCTCTTCTGGTTTGTTGGGCTTCTGCTAAAAGTCCCACTGTTAGTCTGATAGGCTTCCCTTTGTAGGTGACCTGGCCTTTGTCTCTCACTGCCCTTAACATTCTTTTTCATTTCAACCTTGGAGAATCTGACAATTATGTGTCTTTGGGTAGATCTTCTCATGGAGTATCTTACCAGTGTTCTACGCATTTCCTGAATTTGTATGTTGGCCTGTCTAGTTAGGTTAGGGAAGTTCTCCTGAATGATAGCCTGAAATATGTTTTCCAAATTGGTTCCATTCTCTTCTTCTCTTTTAGGTACCACAATCAATTGTACCTTTGGTCTGTTTACATAATCCCATATTTCTTGGAGGTTTTTAAAATTCGTTTTTATTCTTTTGTCTCTATTCTTGTCTGCTTGTCTTATTTTAGAAACATGGTCTTCAAGCTCTGAGATTCCTCTGCTTGGTCTATTCTGCTGTTAATACTTGTGATTGCATTGTGTAGTTCTTGTAGTGTGTTTTTCAGCTATATCAGGTCAGTTATATTTCTCTCTGTACTGGCTAATTTGGCTGTTAGCTCCTGCATTGTTTTATTATGATTTTTAGCTTCTTTGCATTGGGTTTCAACATGCTCCATTAGCTCAGTGAAGTTTGTTTTAATCCACATTCTGAAGCCTACTTCTGTCATTTCAGCCATCTCAGTCTCAGCCCAGTTCTCGAACCTTGCTGGAAAGGTGTTGTGGTCATTAGGAGAAAGCAGACACTCTTGGCTTTTTGATTTTTCAGTGTTTTTGCGCTGTTTCTTTCTCATCTTTGTGGGCTTATCTGCCTTCAGTCTTTGAGGCTGCTGAACTTTGGATGGACTTTTTTGTGGGTTTTATTGTTGTTGCTGCTGCTGTTTGTTTTTCTTTTAACCCTCTGGCTACTCTTTGTAGGGTTGCTGCGGTATTGTGTGCTGGGGGTCTGCTCCAGAAGCTAGTGTCCTCAGGTTTTCCAGCAACTGGAGGTATCACCAGTGAAGGCTACAAAATAGCAATGATGGCAGCCTACCCCTTTCTCTGGGAGCTCCATTCCAGGTGGATACTGACCTGCTGCTGGCCCAAACAAACCTGTTGGAGGTGGCTAGAGACCCCAGTTAGGAGGTCTCACCCAGTCAGGAGGAATGGGATCAGGGACCTGCTTAAAGAAACAGTCTGGCTGCATTTTGGTAGAGAAGTTGTGTTGTGTTGGGTATCCTTTCAGCCCTTGATCGGTTTGGGCTTTCCAAGGCCCACAGGCTGGACTGGCTGAGACATTCAAACAGAAAGATGGTGACCTTCCCTGGCCCCCAGGCACTCCATCCCAGAGATAAATTAGAACTCTGTCAGTGGTAAAACACAAGCAGGAATGGCTGGAGGACCCAGCTGGGAGGACCTGCCCAGTGAGGAGGAATGAATATGGGTCCCATTTAAAGAAGCATTCTAGGAAGGCCAAGGTGGGTGGATCACCTGAGGTCAGGAGTTGAGACCAGCCTGACCAACATGGTGAATCTCCATCTCTACTAAAAATACAAAAATTATCTGGGTGCAGTGGCGGGCACCTGTAATCCCAGCTACTCGGGAGGCTGAGACAGGAGAATAGCTTCAACCCAGGAGGCAGAGATTGTAGTGAGCCAAGATCATGCCACTGCCCTCCAGCCTGGGTGACAGAGCAAGACTCTATCTCAAAAAATAAATAAATGAATGAAAATTTAAAAATAAAACTAAAGAAGCAGTCTAGCCACTACTCAACAAAACAGCAGTGCCATGCCATCCTGAGGAACCTCCTCTGTGCAAATTGGCTTGGACTCTGCAAAGCCTGCAGGCTGGAACAGCTAAGTTGTCCAAACACCCAAGGTGGTGGCCAACCCCTCTCTACCCGCCGACAATCCATCTCAGGGAAAGATCAGAGTTCTGCTTGTAGCATATGGGTGGGTGTGGGTGGCTGGAGGCCCTCACTGAGAGGTCCCACCCAGTGAGGAGGAATGGATCAGTGTCCCACTTAAAGAAACAGTCTGGTCACATTTTGGAATAGCAACTGTGCTATACTGGAGTGGTGGGGGGAGAGGGGGTCCCTTCTTCATCAGGACTGTTTGGACTCGCCAAACTCTCAGGCTGTAACAGCTGAGTCATCCAAACAGCAAAGATGGTGGCTCACCCCTCTCTCTGGGGACTCCTTCCTGTCTCATACAGTCTCTATCCTGTTGATGGTAGCTGGCTGGAATTCCAAGCCAGTGGGTTTTACCTTGTGAGGTGCTGTAGATGTGGGGCCCACATACCAACACTGTTTGGAACCCATGGATTCAGCCTCCTTCGTAGGGGTATATACAAACCTCCTGCCTTGCCTGAGTTGTAATCACGTTTGTCAGGGATCCTGGGGCCAGGGTATGTAAAGCTCCTGGGTCTCTGTGCGTGCATGAGCAGGTGATACACTACACAGCTCTGTGTGTCAGAACCAAAGCTCTGGTGGGGTGGGCTCATGATGGTATCTCCTGATTGTGGGGTTGCAAAGATCTGTGGAAGAAGCATGGTTTCCTGGGGTCACACATACACTTAATACTTCCCTTGGCTGGGGGTGGGTGGGGTTCCCTTGGCTCTGTGTTGCTCCTGGGTGGGCCATCACCCTGCCCTGCTTTTCTTCATTCCTTGTGGGCCAAGTTGTTTCCCTGATTAGTCCCAGTGCAAATACCTGGATATTTCAGTTGAAGGTGCTCTATTTACTCAACCCTTTTGTTCCTCTCCATGAGTGACACACACAGTAGCTGCTTCTAATAGGCCATCTTGGCCCCCTCCTCCAAAATTTCTATTTAGATTGCATTTAATCTATACTTCAAGTTGAGGATATCTGATTGGTTAATAAAACTGAATTCTGTAATCCAAGGTTATGATGTAATTTTCCATCAATTTATTTGAATATTTTTTTCTTATAGAATTCCTTTCATGTGTTTGTTAGATTTATTAATGGGTATATATTACTGGATATTAATTTTTATTATATTTAGAAACACAAAGGATTATTAGATATTTATTTTGATGTCATCAACCTTGCTAAGCTTTTATATTAGTTGTACTGTTTATCTTGAATTAGCAATCTAATCATGTCATTATGAACTATGGCCTTATTTTTTTTCAACTTCAGCACAGTGTTAAACAGAAATGATGATAGTAGACCATTTTTCTATTTCCTGATCTCAAAAGGAAAGATTTCTAGTTACCGATGCTGTAGGTAATTTGTAGATACCCTTTATCTTATTGAGAAAGTTTTCTTGCATTTGTTAGATGAACCAACTTGTTCATTATTCATGTCATGAATTATTCAATGGTAAATGATATTTCCATAAGGTACCTTTATATATAGTTGAATTCACTCCTTTAATATTTTATTTAGAATGTATACACCTATATTTATAAATGTGTTTGACCTATAATTTACTATTGCTATATGGTTGTTAGATTTTTTGAAATACGATTTTTGTCAGTCTCCTAAAATAAGGTGAGTATTACTTTTTTTCCTAATTTCTCCATAAAAGTTTGGCAAACTTAGAAATGCTTTATTATTTAATGTTTTATAAAACTTTTCATAGAAACCATTTCACCTGGAGTTTGCTTTGTCTCAATATTTTAGTACATTCATTCAATTTTCCAATGAGTACATGTTGTTCTATGTTATATATATTTTTTCCATTCAAGTTTGGTCAGTTTTCTAGGAATTTATTTAATCCATATAAATATGTATGATTTTGCCATAAAGTTGTTCATAATGTGATCTGAATCTTTACCTAAGTCCATGATATCTGTAATTACATCTTTCATCATTTCTGACCTGATTATTGTTGCATTCTCTATTTTACTAAATGAATCTTGACAATAGTTTTTATTTTATTTTACTTTTCAAAGAATCAACTTTTGGCTTTGTTGGGCCTCTTTTGTTTATTTTAGTTCAATTTCATGAATTTTTGTTCTTTATTATTACCCTTATTTCATTCCTTCATTTGTGTATCTTTGGGAGGATGGTGTTCTTTGTCTAACTTCTTGAGATGGCTGTTTAAAGCTATGCATTTAAACTTGAAGAATCTCCTTCTGTGGTTTTATTTAAGCTACATCCCATAAGCACCATTTTTATTATTACTTGTTTTTAACTTTTATTGTAATTTCTTCTGTGAACTATAGGTTATCTAGAAGTGTATTTATTTATTATTTATCATTTAAATTTTTATGCAATTCCATAAATATATTAAATTTGCATGAATGGTATAAAGAACTCCAATGTACTCTAATCAGATTCAACAAGTGTTAAGTTTTTGACTTATTTTTATTATTTTATGTTTCTCTTTCTGTGCATGCACACATCCTCATTGTAGTGTGACAGGTTTCCCACCAGAATACTTTAAGGGTATATGTCCACTTCTGGAAACTTGAAGGCTGGGCAATGAACCAGGCCATGGTGCTCAGCCAAAGAGCAGGTGTCCCTAAGAACCCAAACATCCCAGAGAGTATCTGAGAACCTAACAAGGTAAACAGACTCATCATTCAAACACAGCAGGCAAAGAGCCAGAAAATTAGCTTAAAAACAGTTTAGAGATGAGAAGTGGCATAACTCTCTACAGCTATCCTGCTGCCATCCAGGAGTGCCCTGTATGTAAGTCCTAATAAACTCATCTCATCAAGACAGACTCATTTGAGTCATACTTTGGTCTCTCACCTCCTTCCCAGTTTGGGATAGAGGTGATATTACAGTCCCAATTTTTGTCATAACAATTGGCATCATAAACAGAATCCAAGAGACTAAATGTTGAGTCAGAAAGGGACATCTGTGGGAGGAATCCCGAGATGATTTGCAACATATATGTGAGGTGGAGTTGCCTAACTGCTCAACTTTTGTGGGCCACTGCATGAGTATAGGGACTGAACACACATTACGAGAAGGCAAGATATTCAAGTATTATAAAGATAGCAAATACACTGCTATTGCAATAAGCCTGGCTAATCAGAAATCATTAGAACAGGAAAGGGAGAAAGGATAGAAACTCCTACAGAAATTCAAAAGCATGCCAGTTTTTTTAGGACTTTAGCTGGTTACATATTACAGACCTTTCTTGTGAATATTTTAAAACTGATGGGCCAATAACAAGAAAAATTCAGAGCTCAAATGGTTAACCTACAACTATAGAGTTAAATATAGTCTTATAAAGCTCTCTGTTTCTCTCTTTTCTCTTTTGCTTGCTTTGAATCTGTTGTTATTAAGCTACTGATGTTGAGATAAAACTTACTAATCAAAGGTTACTTGGAGTTTTTTTCATATAGTTCAGTCAGTTCTAGCTAAAAGGTAAATAAACATTGAAAACTCATTTGAAACGGAAAAAAGGGTAAAAATGGTTTTTTTGAAAAACAAAAACCTGTAGAAACTGCTTTGTCCAAAATTTTGATCTACAGCTCTCGTGGGTTTACCTGTTGGAGCAACAGCTATTGGATCTTTACGTGCATGTGTATTCATGTTTAGATAGTCTTATGTGTATGTACATGTATTATGTTATATGTTGTGTCTAGCATGCTACTAAATGGCTATAAGTAAACGAGTACTCAAATTAAGTCAAATGCTTTTCAAGTTTATGTGAATTTAGTAATCTTTAATAAATAAATTGACTTTAAAATTATTGGTAAAATAAAAATGGAAATTTCTTCAGAACTGTCAGCATACATTTTTGTCTAGGTTTGCTATTAGATAAGTTTTATATTTGCCTCTGCTGGAGACTTTAAGTTATCAGAGTTTGACATAAGCTTATAAGACTAGAAGCCTAGCCACAAAAAGAATAGCTTTTGTTTATATGATTTTTTTGATAAAGATTAATTTGATATTGTTGGTTTAATGAAAATGGCTACATTTTCTGAGTTATTAGCAAAAATGCCCATGTGTTTAACTTTGAGTTTCTTGCGTCAGTGAACACATGATATTCACAGGCTGTGAAAAAGGTTAACAAAGAAATAACTTGGGATAATGATTAGCTTTCCAGACAAAGTCTTGGTTCTCATGAGTAATTGAGATAAACTGCTAAAAATGAGTAAATTGAGTAAATGTAAATCAGATAAATGCGTGTAGATGAACCTTTTGTGTAGTTTAAATTCTTAAAATTATTTTGGATAATCATTGAATGTCTGGGTAATTTGTGATTTAAATAGGGCTATAATATGGGGCACTGGTCATACTTCTGAGCCTGTTAATGGGAAGTAAAATCTGTGATATGGGGGAAGCACTGGTGGACTTCAGTGATCTGGGTAAGTGCGAGGACTGAGTGTAATCCAGGAACAAAAAAAGGGATGGGCCAAATGGGTGCCTCTATACTTTTTTCAGCCCAGGTGGGCAGTGAAGCTGAAATAATACCATCTGCCAGGGAGACACTCTGAAATCACCCAGACAATCCAGGAATTACGTAAGGTACAGATAGCCTGGCCAAGAGCCTCTATAACAGCCCTGTATGGCCTGTGAAGAAGCCAGATGGCACTTAGAAAATGATAGTAGACTACCATGAGCTAAATAAAGTGGGGCCCCCTATATATGCAGCTGTACTCAATATTGCACCTACTAGAACAAGTAGTCCTTAAGCTGAGAAATGCACATGCTGTAATTGACTTGGCTAATGCCTTTTCCAGTACTCCTTTAGCAGAAGATTCACAAGATCAGTTTGTTGTCACTTAGGAGGGTCAACAATGGCCTTTCCAGGTGCTACCACAAAGGTACCTGCACAGCCCACCATCTGTCACAGTATGGTTGCACAAGGCCTGTCTAGACTCTGCCTGCCTTAGTCTTCCTGTTTCATTATATTAATGATAATATGCTAATCTCAGAGTCTCTTACAGATCTGAGACTGCCTTACAAACCATCTTGGATGGCCTTAAGCACTATGAATGGGAAGTGTATCCCAAAAAGATAAAGGGACCTGGCATAACTGTCAGATTCCCAAGAGTTACCTAATCGAGTAACTCTTGATGTAAAACATATTTGGAGCTACATTGATAAGATAGCAAAGCTGCCTGTTCCACAGACAGTAAACTCCAGGTTTTCCTAGGTTTACTGGAGCTACTATTTATTCCTCAGTTGGCATAAACCCTCTGCCCACTATACACTCTAATAAAAAAATATCAAAATGGAACTGGACATACATGGAGCAAGAGACAAAGCAAAAAAATTAGATGAAACAAGCTTAAGCACTAAGTGCCCACTGTCACAGCACCTTTTCATATTAGAAGTCACTGGAGATGGCACAGGGATGAATTGGGGTTTGTGGCAAAAGCAACCAACAGGAAAGGTACCTATAGGTTTTTGGTCTTAATTAAAGAACAAGGCAGAATCCCACTATTCATTCTTAGTGTAGTAGCTATTGGCCATTTATAGAGCATTGCAACAAGCAGAGGCCATCACCAAAAAGCAGACAATCACAGTAAAAACTGCCTACCCCCAAAAAGGGTGAGTGGAAGGCCTCTTAGCCAAGCCCACTTCCAGGGTGGTGCATTCACACACCCAGCAGAAATGACACATATATCTACAACAAAGGGGTGTACTGTCTACTAGTCCTACAAGTCAGGCACTGCAGGAAGTGCTCAAACCTATCCACTTAGAATAAGTGAAGGGGTTGACATGGCAGTGGAACCACAAATCACGCCAACTACCGTATACGAGAGGACCCCACCAATACCTGTAAAGTCTGGTACACTGATGGGTCTAGCAAAGGTATCTAATACTGGACATTAGAACAAAACATAGACTGGAGGTTCAACTTACCATATGACCAACAGGGTCAGACTTCACAGAAAAAAACAATGGCCTGTTAAAAACCCAATTATGTGCACTGTTCCAGGACAGCTCTTTAAAGTCTTGGACTAAGAATCTCCCAGAAACCATATACATTTTAAATGAGTGGCCCACTACAACACATGGCATTATTCCCTATGAATGGTTGGCAAGACCTTTGAAACAGGCTCTGCAAATTTGCAGGGTTACCTCTAAGACACCAAACCATGCTCTTGAGTCAGATAGCCGGACTCTGCTCCTAAGAACTACAGTGGATCTGCCAAGTGGTGATGGTAATGTAGATCTGAAGTTGAGCTGGAAAGTGTCCCCATAACAGATCAGTTTTATGGCACTAGAGGGCACCATGAAGACTTTCAGAGGGGTGGTGGTTTCAGCTGTGCTCCTTGCTGGAGGTCTGAGAGCTTTACAAAATCAGCATGTAGGGGCACAAATATCTGTTGAAGTGATCATAATATGGATATCATGGGCAAAGCCAAAAACTTACCAATTTGGCTATTATGCCCACTCCTAGAGAAGGAATCCATACGTGGTACTATAAGCCAGGCCTAAAGCCCATGACAGCTTCCCTAATAGGGCCAATGAGGGAAAATACAATGGAAATAATGTTACGAGGAATAGATATACCCATGATGGTCCTTACTAAACACCTGTGTTTATGCACACAGCTGCTGTTCCTGGTACCCATGGCAGGTGGTAATGTCTTTCTAGACTGGGCTGCAATTATACTAGCAGTCAGCAACAAGCCTGGTTGTTGGATATAAGCCTCCCCCTATAAAATAACAATGGTATGCCTTGGAATATTCTGCATTTCTCCCAACAGAACTGGAGTGACTGGTTCAACAGCATCAATAATGCAATCTGGGCTCACAGGGGATTGCATCCACCCAATCGCCAACTCAACTGAAACCAAAAACATGTGCCTTTCTGGGCGTTACCTGTTGAGCCTTTAAAGAGAATAACATCAGAGATGCTTCAAATTATTGCAAACTCGGATCCATGATGTAGTTAAGTTTCTTTGCCCCATTCTCAAATTGGTTACATATCTTACCCACTGAATGGAGTTATGTTTTGCTAATAGGCATCATAATTGTAGTTAGCTTCTTCTTTGTATGCTGTTGTGTATACTGTAGATGAGGACTGTATGCATAAGCCATGGCTAAACATTATAGGCTTGTATAGTATTTCCCTGGTACCCTACCCAAGGACTATAATGCAAAATTGGTGGAAAGAGTGTAAGAGTTAGGGGATGGGATGGATTGTAGTGTGATGGGTCCCCAACTAGGTTACTTAAGGGTAAATATGTGCTGCCTGACCCTTGTAGGCTGGAGAGTGAGCCAAGGTCATGGTGGCCAGCTGTGTACAGGTGTTCCTGGGAACTCAAACATCCTGAAGAATCTCTGAGAACCTACCAGGATAAACAGTCTCATTGCTCAAACATAGTAGGCAAAGAGCTGGAAAATTAGCTTAAAAGCAGTTTAGAGATGGGAGGTGGCATGTATCTCTAGAGCTGTCCTGCTGCTGTCCAGGAGTGCCCCGTTTGTAAGTCCTAATAAACTTATCTACTCACCAAGCAGGACTGACCAAGTCACCCTTTGATATCTCAAATCTCAGCTTCTTTCCGGTTTGAGGGAGAAGTTACAGTCCCAAGATTTTCTTGTAACACTCATACACATTTTTCCCTGAATCTTTTGTCATTTGAAAGAAAATTGCAGACATTATGCACCTTTATCCTGAAACACTTTAATTTGTATTTTACAGGAAAAAGTTATATAACCAATTTTACAACTTCAAGGTTTCTTGTCCAAATAGCCCTTGAATGCAGGTGTTTAAATCCCTGTAAAGGCCTAACTGTGCCCCAACATTTATATGGATAGGTAGTGATTCTCTTTTCTTCTTCTTTTTTTCTTCTACTATTATCAAAGTTAGGAAATCTAAGTTAGATACACTACTATTATATAATACACGCTCTGTACTTGAAATTTGCCACTTACATCAGTAATTTCCTCTACAGCTATTTCTCCCCTGATAATGCACTGTATTTGATTGTTCATAAGTAAATGTCTTATTTTTAAGCATTAGGTGCTTATTTATTGTTTCTCTCTGAGAAAATGGCACAAATAGATATAAGTAAACTTGTACACAGTTATATTTTAGGAACCAGACAAAGGAGTTCAAATAATGTCTATTTTGTATAGTTAAACTGGTTTTTACCAGATAGAAGAAAAACACAAGTGGCCATGCAGTTTTGCTTAAGGCAATGAAAACGGACTGCTTTTGCAGAAATGGCTATTATATGGGAAGAAAGACTAACCAGGATGACACAGACTGAGTATCATTTCTATATGGTTCCTGTTAGATTACTGTTTTTTAAAACTGTACAACACGACCCCTTATTAGGTTATGAAATCAGTTTCATAGGTCACAGAGAGTATTTTCTTGTAAAATATAATAAAACAGAAAATATTAGAGAACATAACATGTGACAAGAGAAGCTCATCTCTTGAAACTTTTGTTCAGTTATGTGTGTATGTCTGTGTGTGTATGTATGTGAGTACGAATCAGATCATAGTACAAAATGTACTTTTGACTTTGCTTTCACTGTCAAAAAATCTAGTCTGAGAAACTAGCTTAGATTATTGCAGTCACAGTAATAAAGCCCATACTGATTCAAACCAATTTTACAACTTCAAGGTTTCTTGTCCAAATAGCCCTTGAATGCAGGTGTTTAAATCTCTGTAAAGGCCTAACTGTGCCCCAACATTTATATGGATAGGTAGTGATTCTCTTTTCTTCTTCTTCTTTTTTTTTTTTTTTTTTGTTATTCTGCTAAGTCCCAAAGCAGATTTCCCTGCATTTCTCCAATGTTAGGGGATGCTGTCGGCTTTAATTTTGCTCCATCCTTAATCTAATGGAGATGGCCCTTTGTGTTGTCAGCTGTATATGGAAGAGATTTTGGCTTAATGTAAAGACATGCCTCTCACATAGACAGGATTCTGCCCACCCCAACTAACTGAACACAAACCCGGAAACCAAGTGTGCTATTTAAGCAAATGTGCTCAGGACAAAAAGCAGATTCATGCACTGATATTTTGCTTATCCCTCCACGCTTTGGAAAAAGATTGTCATTGAAGGAAATGGAAACAGCTAACATAAGTGTAATTCTTATAAGACATTTGTCCAAGAAATAAAGGAACAAGATGGGTAAAAAGTATGTGACATAGTTTTGGGAAACGGGTCATTTTTAAGATTAGAGAGATTTAAAATTACTCTTTTTTGTCTTTCAATGTCTGAGTTTGTTTTTTTTTTTTTTTCTGGTTAGTCAAATGGTGTGGTTTGGTTTTTAATAAAGTGGCAGGCTGCAAAGACATGTTTTTGTAGTCATTCTAACATATCTCAGCAAAAAATCAAATTAGGGATTCACATTTTAATGCTATAAACTGCTTGCAATTAAGAATCTTTATTTCTAAAATTTATTTCCTAATAATGATAAAGATGGAAAACACGGATATCTTAGTTGTAGTGTTATTTGCTCTACTAAAAAACATAGAAAGTTACTTCACATTTTTAAGAGTCCCTTATACGTTACTATCTAAATATCATGTATCTATTTATAATCTATCAACTTACCTACTTGTGTATCCACTATATACATTATTCATTAATAAATGATATCTACACATGGTAATTTTTTTCTTTTATATATGGACATACAAAATTTCTGCAAGGACCACTATGAACTTTTCTCTTTATTGACATCCCAAACTTCAACAAGCATTAACTGGGGGCTTATTGAAGTGTATTCAAGGCTGGGGACACAAAGATGAAGAAAAAAATAAAATGAAGAAAAAAAGTCTTAATAAAGACACAGTCTTGCAAGTAAATATGTGTTTCTCTGTGTGATTGTTGACAAAAAGTATAAAATGAAAAAATGTTGAATTATTCAATGAACTTCAAAAAACAATGGTTTGGTTGATATGAACTTTGACAGGATGTGGGACCTCAGCAAGTGGAAGAAATCTCAAATAGGGCATTCTGGCTTTTTTTCTGAACAATCTTATTATATAGATTTCAATGAAAAATACGGATAAAGATTTATATTTTGAGTAAACATGGTAAAAAAGTAATCTATTTAGCATCCTTTATGTGGTGGACATAGAAACAACATAATTTTATTTTTATTACTTTTTAGTCATATTGATATTTTCAGTAAATACATCTAAGAATAGTTTATGTCTATCAAACTGAAAGAGTAAATGAAGTCACCTCTGTAGACCACTGTAGACTTGAGACCTCAAGTCTGCTCTTGGATTGGCTCCCAGAGCTGACATTGATTTCAGTAGCAGTTGCATGCACAAATCTCAGCATTGAAATTAGCTGATGGACAGGATGTTATTACAAAGAGCAAATCTGTAAAATGTTTCAAATATCAGAAACAGCCAAAAGGGAAAAAAAAGGCAGTTAATCAAATGTCAAAGCAACATCATGTGGAGCCAGTTTTGTCTGTAAAAAAGTACATTTGGTTCTTTGTGACTGAATCAAGCTTCATCATCTCAAGACTAAAATATGTGACCTTCTACATTTCAAAGTAGAGGCTTCCATTAAATAACAAGTCATTATAATCTGTAAAATAAGAATCGATGAGGAAAACACACATATTTATGTGGTCTGGGAAAAAATGAAACAATAGAAAAGAAAATATATGAAATACAAGAAAAAGTAGCATTTAGATTCCAATAAATATCTATAGTTCAGAAACACAACCGGAGTGATCCCTCAAACTGTGAATCTGATGATATTACCTCCAGTGGTAGAACTCTTTAGTGGCCTGTCATTTCTTTCACAGGAGACGTAAAGTATCTTAGCACGAAACCCAAGATTATCCATGGCTTGGCTCCCACCTCACTCTACAGCCTATCTCTTCCATGCTTCTCCATGCTCATACCCTTTCCTTCAGACCCACAAACTGTCTTCAGTCCCACATGCTCCCCCACATCTAAGGCCCTTTATATAAACCATTCATCTCTACCAGAGGCTCTTTCTTGACGCTTATAGTTAACTGAGCATACTGCTGTGCTGGCCCAGCAGAGTTGCTTTTAGTGAATCCTGATTCTGGGAAGACTCAGGAAGCTATTGCAAAAAGTGTTAGCATTTTAATATTAATAAAAGCTTTTAAACCATGCCCTATTTAAATGAGTTGTCTAAAAATTGTAATGGCTAGGAGATATGAAGCAATCCATTATTAACATCGGGAATTTTGTGTATCACAAAAGCCTGAGGCTTGAAGTACAATTAACAGAACAGAATTAACTCTCATCATTGGAAAAGAAATAAAATATAATATTAGAACTTGAAAATGTCTAAAAACAACTGTAACTGGTGAATAGCATTAGCACCGGAAAGCCAGAGACACTTAAAAATGGTGACGACAACCCTTTAAAACAGTGGCAAACAAATTGAACCATCTGTTTCCAGAAACTGAATTTATCCATAGGTGTTCCAGGTCTTTGCAGAATCATCAGTGAATCAAGCACATAATATAATATACCTATTTGCAATTAGAAAATATATAAATTAGAATGTACATTTTGAAATAGTCAAGTATTCAAAATCACTTGTTAATGATGCATCTATGAAGGAGTTCTATTATCCTCAAATATCCAAATATCTCAGAACCAGATATTATGAGAAATGTTCCACAGTATGTCACAACTGTAAAAGAAATCCACAATTATAATAAGATAATCCATAAAAGCAATAATGTATTTACTGTGACATGGTTTGGCTGTGTTTCTCCACCCAAATCTCATGTCAAATTGTAATACCCATGTGTCAGAAGGAGCCTAGTGGGAGGTGATTGGATCATGGTGGCAGATTTCCCCCTTGCTGTTCTCATACTAGTGAGTGAGCTCTCACAAGATCTGATGGTTTAAAAGTGTGGCGCTTCCCATTTTGCTTTCTCTGTCTCTCCTGCCACCATGTAAGACGGGCCTTGCTTCTCCTTTGCTTTTGGCCATGATTGTAAGGTTCCTCCCCAGCCATGTGAAATTGTGAGTAAATTAAACCTGTTTTCTTTATAAATGACCCAGTCTCAGGTAGTTCTTCATAGCAGTGTGGAAATGGAGTAGTAAATATTGTGAATAGATATTTTATAAATATCTGTCTCAGAGGAGGCTGAGAGGCTGTTACTTGACCCCGGTGGCCAAGCTGTTAAGTGGTAGGTAGAATCAATTTTTGAGTCTCCATTATTCGACTTTAAAGTCCATATTTTTAGTAGAATATTCCATGGATATTACTAAAGAAAAAGAAAAAAAACTCCTACATTCATTCTGTTATCTGCAAAAAATAATACTTGTGAAAGAAGAAAAATTATGTGGTTTTTCTAAGGTTCAGATGCTCTCATATCTTCAGTCATATTTGGGCAAACTGGCCCAATGGGAGATGAACCACAGATGTATTCCTAGCATTTTAAGATGTCATTTCCTATCATTTAAAAAATCTATACTTTTCTACTAGACTTAATTTATCTTTATACTCTGGTCAGCCCATGCAGTGTCTTGTACATACTTAGTCAGACAATCCCTGAACTTCAAATTTAGGTATAGCATAAAAATTTTTCTTATAACTAACTACTAAAGAATTCTTGTTGCCTAGCCAAAATGTATCTCCCATTTTTTCTTCCTTTTGGGTCACTGGGCTTCGTTGACCGGAACATGAGGATGACAGTAAAAGTGGGTAGAATTCACCTATTCTCTGTGCAAGGAAATCTCATAGCATGCTTAGCTCTAGGGAAATCCCACTACTTTTTCTTGTAATTATTTCAGCAATTCAGATGTTAGAGAATTACTACATGACATAATGACTATTACTCACCCAGAGGGGACACAGTCAGATAACAAGACATTTTCTCCCATATTTAAAGGATAGATCTCTCTTCTTTTAGGTATGAACAAAGGCTTTTTGCCCCTATGGCTGCTGGCTGCCATCTTGTGGCCACAATAGAAGTTGATCTAAAGGCTGAGGCAACACAGTGGGCCAGAGTCAAGGGGCTCCACGAAGAAACAGAGATGGAGACTTGGACTCACCAGCTGATTGAGTCTATCCTACCTCTTGCTACGTACTACAATGTTTCCTTATTCGTAGGGTTGGTTTGAATCACAGGATCTGTTGCTTATATTTGAGAGCAACTAATTTATATAAGATATATAATTTGGTTAATGAAATAAAAGCTGCATATCAGAATGTAATATCTTACCTAAAATGTAGGTCCAATTCAGGAGATGTCACCCCAGAATGTGATGCTTCAGTGTGCTGATCACTTTGAACTGAAGGCACTTGGGAAAACAGTGGATTCAAGCAGAGACTTTTTCTCAGCTCCTCTTATCTGCATAAAGATGGATCCTCCAAATTAATCTTACATGTCATAAATCCCCTTCCCAGGAATTCTTCCAGCCACAAAAGATTGACTCAAATCGCTGGAGAGGAGCTTAGAGGCCAATACTAACCCAGTAAGGCTGTCATCTCTTCTCAGGGCTGCTCATTGACTACTTTTGTTACCTGGGAGACTTTTTTCTGCGTAACAAGACCACCTTTATTTACCATACATTTCCTTGCCTCACCTTCCCATAACTTGTGTTGCCCCAAGAAGCCCCAATTTCCTATTCCTTTCTTTAGCTCAGGATGCAATTATATAAGCTTCAATATTCTGGCCCTTCTTTGAGTCTCAGATTTTGTGGAACTCTTGTGCATATACATATGATTAGATGTGGTTTATTTCCTTAATCTGTTTTATGACAGAGTTCCTGCTTCTCATCCTCAGCATTAAATTCCCAGCAAATAGAACTGGCTCCCAGTAGGCAATCAACAAATATTTGTTTAATAAATGAGTGAATGACTAAATACATGAAAGTCCTCTAAAACACCAAGGTTTTCTCAGTTTTGTTTCATAATACTCTGAATAATATATGGAATATATTTTTCTATTCAAATCATATGAAAATTAGTGGTCAATTGAGTTTAACAGGCCAGTCTTAAATACATTTGCATGAAATATCCTCCTTCATCTTAACACTTTACTATTTTTCCAGTTTGTACATTGGTTGGATTATCTCCTTTGAGTGATCAGGAAATCTTTAGAAAGCTGTGATGAGGGAGGGAAGGAGAATGACACCTGGACTTTTACAGTGCAGGGCTTCTAAATGGCCTTCTCTATCTTCTATTCCAATAGAAAAATTGGGCCCCAAACATGTTTCCTTGATGAATAGCATGGCGATTTCAAAGCTGTGAGTTTTTTCTCTGTTTACATGACCTTAAATTGCAGTGAAATCCACAAGCATTTAAAAGTACAAAGACTGCAAGGCCCTTTCTGACACTCATTTCACGTCTACAATTACCCAAACTCAAAACACATGTGAATAATACTGAATAGAAACACTTCAATACAATTTTTTTCTTTTTAAATAAAATGAAAAGACCTAGGCAGTAGTCTGTACTCTGTTTTTCCACAACTTGAATTTAGATTGACAATATAAAATACTTTTTTTCATCACAGATTTAACAGAAACTGTGCCTGATTCTTAAATTCTGATATTCCTGAATTAAAAATATGTCTGTTTTTGTATCATAGGTAAGGGGAATTGTTTAATAAGCCACTTATATTGTTAGCACTATATTCAACTATGATCACTGTATTCACTTATATTGTTAGCACTGTATTTTATTTTCTGTGTTCTAATGCTTTGACATTGGAGCCTTGCTGACTTTAGAGGGACTGTACCTCCTAGAGTTAGCCAGTTCTTAGGGATAGTAAACACCTCACCCAGGAACATGCTTTCAAATACAAATCAATGAATCCAGAGTCCACGACAACATCCCATGTCAGGCTTTCACACTCTAGGTGACTATCCTGTCCTTATCAACCCCTGGGTCAAGTACCAGACAACTATTCTCCAGAACTCACTAGAAGACCCCTATGTTTCTCAGTGTGAACCCCCATTTTATGATATCTTCTTCCTCTTAGGAACTATGTTGTCTTGGTGCATTGGGGCTGTTATAACAAAATACCATAAACTGAGTAACTCAAACGACAGAAATTTATTTCTTACAATCTTGGGAGTCTGGAAAGTCCAAGATCAGGACACTGACTCCATGTGATGAGAGCCTGCTTCCTAGTTCACAAATAGTGCCTTCTAGCTGTGTCCTTACATGGTGGAAAGGGTAAGGGGGTATTTCTCAGATCACTTTTATAAGGGCACTAAGTTCCACCTTCATTTCTACCTCACTTTCCAAAGGTATTTTTACAGGTAGTTAGACAGACATGAGCGGGGCAGGGAAGGCTCTCCTCCATCCACTAGGAATGTTGGGTGATAGTTTGGCAGTTATAACATTGCCTCTCTAAAAGTGATAAATTGGTGGTTCCAGGGAGAGGCCATTTCATGATGGTCCACACCTGTTGCAAATTGTTAATTGAGTGCAGGCTCCTGGGAGAAGCAACTTCCCAGGCGTATGTATCAAAAGACAAAATGGTGGAGTGTCACCTTCTGGGGGCACACCATTGGAAAAGGGAAGAAAGCCTGAGATGGGCTTGCATACAACTTCCTAAACACACTGTGAGTGCTCACCTCCCAAGGGTAAGGAGGGCACTGTGCATGTGGGCCGCCCACCCTAAGGGAAGAATCACTGGAAAGGGGCCAGCCTATAAAGTCCTAGGATCATGATTAAACATGGCACTTGACCTCGGTGCCTGCTTGGGTCTCTTGAAGTATCCCTTCCTTTATGTTCTATTCCAAAGCTTTTTAAATAAAACTTCCACTCCTGCTCTAAAACTTGCCTCAGTCTCTTTTTCTGCCTTATACCCCTCAGTCAAATTCGTTCTTCTAAGGAGGCAAGAATTAAGGTTGCTGTGGACCTGTACATATTCGCCACCAGTAACTTGAATATTTGCCACGGGTAATGGTACCAACTCCTAATACCATCACCCAGAGAGTTAGAATGTCAAGTTATTAATTGAGGGGCACAAATATTCAGACCATAGTATATGACTAAGAAACTATCTTTTCAGTTGCAATTTTCTTCTATTCACCTTAGCCTACCTACATAAAAATAAAACCTCTTAAAATAAATACATAAGGTATATTTAGTTATATGGCAAAAGAGTTATAAAGTTAGTTTCTTAGGATAAAGAAACACACTGAAAACTCCACTAATAAGTTTAAAAACTATGAAAGACCTTGAAAATAAAAAGTTGAGTGAAAAATATCAAATGTATAATGTGTAATAGTTTTTACATTTAAAATGGTATTCATAAGGTTTTCATAGTTTTGCTTTCAATTTGACCTCATAATTCTACCATTTTGCCCATTGTCTTAAGTTATATTACTACTTTTTATTTTAAAAAAAATTGGGCAGGCACAGTGGCTCACGCCTATAACCCCAGCACTTTGGGAGGCCGAGGCGGGCAGATCACTTGAGGTCAGGAGTTTGAGACCAGCCTGGCCAACATGTAGTGAAACACTATCTCTACTAAAAAATACAAAAAGTAGCTGAGGGTGGTGGTGCATGCCTGTAGTCCCAGCTACTTGGGAAGCTGAGGCAGGAGAATCGCTTGAACCTGGGAGGCAGAGGTTGCAGTGAGCTGAGATTGGGCCACTGCACTCTGGCCTGGGCCACAGACCAAGACTCCATCTCTCAAAAAATAAAGAAAATAATAAATAAATAAATAGAAATTTAACACAAAATTCAAGAAGGACTCTTGAATTGCTCTATTACACATATTTTTGGTACCCATTGCCCTCAGTGTTATAGATTTTTTTTTTGATCTGTCTCTCTGGAGATGGGGTAGGTATGACTGACACATCTAGGGCTAGGTCAATTCTTGGGGTCTAAGAGGTTCAAAACAAGTAAGAAGAATAGAGTGGAAATGCAAATCAAATATTTGAGAAGGATGAGCTTAATCACAGGTGTACAACCTTTTGGCTTCCCTGGGCCACACTGGGAGAATTGTCTTGGGCCACACATAAAATACACTAACACTAACAATAGCTGATGAGCTAAAAAAAAAAAAAAAAAATCTGTGCATAATTTTTGTGATATCTGCCACTACAGATATACCAAAAAGTCCTCTCATTCAAAGGATTGGTCACAGCTGATAGTGAGAGATATCAAAAACCGTCATCAGGCCAGGTACAGTGGCTCATGCCTGTAATCCCAGCAGTTTGGGAAGCCGCGGCAGGCAGATCACTTGAGGTAAGAAGTTGGAGACCAACCTGGCCAACATGGTGAAACCCCACCTCTACTAAATATACAAAAATTGGCTGGATGTGTTGTCAGTTACCTGTAATCCCAACTACTTGGGAGGCTGAGGCACAATAATCACTTGAACCTGGGAGGTAGAGCTTGCAGTGAGCCGAGATCATGCCACTGCACTTTAGCCTGAGCAACAGAGTAGGACTCTGTCTCAAAAACAAACAATAAAACAAACAAAAAAAATCATCATAACCAGTGATCCAGAATTTATTAAAGATTTATTAGTACTATGCACACTATTAGGCATTGAATACTATTGGGGCTCAGAAAATGGTATGCAAAAGTATGGTGCTTTGCCATGCTGAGTGCTTTGAGAAGAAAGATATTGGAAGGGCTTCAGAAACAAAGTATCCCTCTGACCTTCCCCTGTCCTCCTGAAACAGCCTGTGCAAAATTATGATGGTGAGAAATCTAACATAGTTGACTTCATCTTGCGTCTGACTTCCAAGCAGTCCTTGGTCATCCCCGGGCTTAGGCCAAGCTAACTTGAGGAATTTAGTCTACAGTTTAACTTTAAACCGAAGATGATAATAGCCCTTCCCCAAACTAAACCACCTTTGTAAAACTAATGGAAGTCTTTAAGGTTCAGATTATGAGAGGGGCCTGAATTCTGATAAAATAGGCATAGTTTCTTTCTCTGCCACATGGCCAGGCTGCATATTTTCCAAACTTGTATACTCTGCTTTTCTTTTAAATGTAAATTCTAGGCTCCGCGGCGTCCGAGCGCAAGCGGACTGCGCATGTGCAGGACCCGGCAGGTCTAGAGCTTTTCTGTGTCTCTCCGGACTTCGAGCCATGGCGGTGACGAAAGCGAGCCTGTTGCGCCAGTGCCCGCTGCTTCTGCCCCAGAACCGGTCGAAAACCGTGTATGAGGGATTCATCTCGGCTCAGACTTGTGTATGCGGATACCTGCTTCAGTACCATCAAGTTAAAAGCAGAAGATGCTTCTGGTAGAGAGCATTTAATCACTCAAGTTGAAGGCAAAGTATCCTGCAGAATCACCAGATTATTTTGTGGATTTTCCTGTTCCATTTTGTGCTTCCTGGACACCTCAGAGCTCCTTAATAAGCATTTATAGTCAGTTTTTGGCAGCAGTAGAATCACTAAAGGCATTCTGGGATGTTATGGATGAAATCGATGAGAAGACCTGGGTACTTGAGCCAGAAAAACCTCCACGGAGTGCAACAGCATGCAGAATTGCATTAGGGAATAATGTTTCCATAAATATAGAGGTAGACCCCAGGCATCCTACTATGCTTCCTGAGTGCTTCTTTCTTGGAGCTGACCATGTGGTAAAACCCCTGGGAATTAAGCTGAGCAGGAACATACATTTGTGGGATCCAGAAAATAGTGTATTACAAAATTTGAAAGATGTTTTAGAAATTGATTTTCCAGCTCGTGCTATCCTGGAAAAATCTGATTTTACTATGGATTGTGGAATTTGCTATGCTTATCAACTTGACGGTACCATTCCTGATCAAGTGTGTGATAAATCCCAGTGTGGACAACCTTTCCATCAAATATGCTTATATGAGTGGCTGAGAGGACTACTAACTAGTAGACAGAGTTTTAACATCATATTTAGTGAATATCCATATTGTAGTAAGCCAGTTACCTTAAAAATATCTGGAAGGAAACACTGAAATAAGAATATAACATTTCGGTGAAGAGCTGGAAACTTAAAAAATTATCAAAAGGAATTCTGATATCTTCAGAGAAAATATAAAGCAAGACATACTAACATCAAAAGGACAGGTATGATGATGCAATAATAATAAACATCTGCCTTTATCTCTTCACTAAGAGTAAAGTGGGAAATTGTAGGCCAAAGTCCAATTGAACTTTCTAAGTCTGTGATCTCCGTGCTGACTGTGGAAGTGTATTTATACCAAGATGGAGATCTTGACTTCTTGAATATATCTGGACTGGTAAAATCTTGATGAGGTTCGTAAAATGAGTTTGGGAATTGTCTATAGCTGATTTTTTGTGGGAAACTCTTTACTTCATTCAAAAGTTCTTGAGACTCTTGATATTTCTGTCTTCTCCTTATGCTTTCCTATGGAAAAAAAATATATATAGTTTGTTAGATGTGAGTTATCCAAGTATTTATTTTGTGTAATGTATAAGAATGCTAAATAAAATGTTATACAAGATCAAAAAAAAGAAAAAATAAATGTAAATTCTAACTTTAAGTAATTTCTTTGCTCCTGCATCAGTATGAAGGCTGTTCGAAACAGCTAGGCCACTTCTTCAATGCTTTCCTGCTTATAAGTTTCTTTTGCCAGGTACCCTAAATCATCACTCTCAAGTTCAAACTTTCACAGATCCCTAGGGCGTGAACAGAATGCATTCAGGCTCTTTGTTAAGGCATAACTCATGTGACTTTGCTCCAGTTCCCAATAAATTCCTCACTTCCAGCTGAGACCTTGGCATCCTGTATTTCACTGCCAATATCACTATTAGCATTTTGGTCACAATTATTTAACCAGTCTCTAAGAAGTTCCAAACATTCCCTCATCTTCCTATATTTTTCTGATCTCTCCAAACTCTGCCTGTTACCAGTTCCAAAGTCTTTTCCACATTTTTGGTGTCTATAGCAACACCTCACTCCTCAGTCTCAATTTTCTGTATTAGGCCATTCTTGTATTGCTATAAAGAAATACGTGAGACTGTGTAATTTACACAGAAAAGAAGTTTAATTGGTTCGTGGTTCCGCAGGCCACACAACCAGTTAGTTGAGTCATGAATCACAAGTCCAGGTGGAGTTAGCCATCCTCAGAAATGCGAAAGTCTAAAAAGACATCTCAAAATTGTAGAACCTTATGTTCTACAATAGTGATGTTAAGTACAGGTACAATTGGGGAAATTATAAATCTTGTGACATCCATAACAATGGATGGCTATTGTTTAACTATGCCTACAACTTAACAGAATTCAGGCCCCTCTCATACTCAACCTTGTGTTCTTTAATTGTTTTACAAAGGCTGTTTAGTTTTGGAAAGGGCTATTATCATCCTTGCTTTAAGGCTAAACTATAAACTAAATTTCTCCCAAAGTTAGTTTGGTCTACACGCAGGAATGACCAAGGACAGCTGGGAGGTTAATAGCAAGATGGAGTCAACTATGTCAGATTCCTCTTACTGCATAATTTTGCAAAGGTGGTTTTACAATGCCATGGTCTGGGGAAATTTAATCTGTGCAGTTGGGTCAGGAAGAATTCATTACACTATCTGTGTCAGAATTTGATCAGAGAAGCAGATCCCTATGAGTGACACAATGAAGGAAATTGTTATAGGGATTATATATAACACAATTGTGAGAGCTGGTAATAAGTCTATACAAGGCTGTTAACTTTATGTCTAATGGGACCCTGAAGTCATGATAGGTCACCCTAACCAGTGGTCAGGAGAGAGAGCTCCATATAACTTGGAGGAGTGCAAAGAAAAACTGGAATGTACAAGGACAAAATAAAACCTCTTTCTCTTCCCACATCTAAACTTGATGATACGAATGATCTACAGGAAAATCTTGTTTTATTCATTGTTTACCACAGAATTAAACACATACCTGGATCATTGTATGGAGAAGTTGTAAAAGAAGATTTTGTGGGAGCTGGTAGAGGTGTAGATCTGGGTGCTGTCTCATGCCAGTTTCTGAGTTAACAGAACAAAGACAACAAGTGTGATATGCCATATTGTCAGGCACCCTATACCAAACTCAGTGCATTAAAATGGCTTTTCACTCACTCATACCCTACAAATATTGCACAAATTTTTGTATATCCAAATTAAATATCTTAAATATCTCCAATCTGGTACTGCAAAGGAAAGGCCCATTTCAACTTTGCTAAATTGGCATAGTAAAGAGACATTATGTTCCAATATTTGTCAATTTGGCATCTATATATATGTCTTTTAATTTTACTTAACTTCATAGTATAGATAATAGCAAAGGCATATTTCCATCTAAAATTATACTAGTATCCCTTATACAACCAAAAACATGCTGACTCCCTTTTCAAAAGGATATGATGTTTTTCTGTCTAACTTGGCAATGTTCATTTCTAATTGAACCACACTGACCCTTTTATGGTTTGTAACTTAAATACTGAGATGTGACATTAAAACATTTTATGTTATGTTACGGGGGAAAGGGAGAGCAGAAGATGATAATTAATGTATTTATAAGTATATATCAGAATAGGAAGAAATATTTATTTATAACTATTATAGTCAGTCATGTGTTCATACCTGCTATTTGTAACTATCTTCATACACTGCCTTTTCTACATAGTCTTTGCTCTAAGCAAGCACTTTGCTAGTTATAGTTTTTGGCCTGGTGAGTTGACCCAAACTTTCTTTTCTGAGCAGTCTGGTTCATTATCAGTCCTGCCTAAATGTAATTGTAGTTTACCGTTACTTTTTATCACTTGTCATTGAAGTACTGAGCAGCACCCTTCTGCAAACAGAAGTATTCCAAGTATGCTTATTCTTAACCTCACTAATCCGTAGTAACTCAATTTCCTTAAAATAGTTAAAATTATTTACCACAGTCAGCACGATCAGTCCCTTCTTTGTCCATTGATTCACTTGTATGAGAAACCTAAAGTGAACTAAGTGTTAAATTTAACTTCAGTTTTAACAGAACGATTGATAGTGACTCATGGTAGAGGCATTACTCCCTCATGAACTAAGATGCCTAGATCAGAAGAGCCCAAATTCACAATTATTGAAAGTAACATTTATGTCAACAGATTATTGAATTATTACACAAAGAAAACATTCCCATTTCTATGTTTGATTCCCAGGCTTGCAAATACTGACCAGGAATGAACCGAACCACATATTGGTCACTGATTTAGAGCATATACTGCATTCCAGGGGAATTACCCAGGCCCTCAAGATATTGCCAAACAAGTGGTGTCATACCTGATTCTTGAAAATATCATTCCACTATTCAATCAAGGCAAATGCTTCAGGATGATAGAAAACAAGGTAAGACCAGTGAATTTCATGAGCATGATCTAATTATCACACTTCATTTTCTAAAAAATAGTGGTTTGGTCAAAAGCAGTGCTTCACAGAATACCATAATGTTTAAGAAAATCTATAAGCACATGAATCTGGTTCTTCCAAAAGCACTGTGGACAGTGAATGAAAATCCACATCAAGACAAAGTGTTTAACCAATGATAACTGTCCTTTTCATGAGAGGTGAGTTCCAGTGCAATCCAATGCAATCCACCTGTCACAAGGTGGTGGGTTGAGCTCCAAAGAATGGTGCTATTTTTGAGTAGGTTGAACATTCATCAGTGGCTGTTGCCAGATAAGACTTTAGAATATAAGTCCATTTTTTCTGATGCCATGGATAGTACCCTTGCGAACATAGCAACTAGGTTTGTGAGGACAAAGGCTGACTAACATCCACAGAAATCATCAACTTATTTACAAATCTGTGAAAATTCCTCTCATCTGAGGTTGCTTTTTGTTGTTTCTTCCTGATCACCAGATTTAATCAGTATTGGGAGAGGGAATCCAGCATGGGCCTTGACTGTGCCCCTATGCATTCTTGCAGGATAGGCCAAAAATGCATGGCCCTAATTACCCAGGCCATTTTTAGAGTTGTGTTTGCAGTGAACAACTTTGAGTGATGAAGTAACATCTCCCCCAATGCAAAGAATAAGCATGCTTCCACTTGCTTTGCTTTTGCTTATTTTAAAAGTGGTGAATTTCCAAAGTTCGGCTTGGATTTGTTTTCTTGTCATATAGCCACTGAATGTACACACATCCATCATGGGTCCTATGACATTCACATGGCATTTCAAAGAAGATGGGGAATTAACACTAACCAGCAAGGAATTTTAAATGCTGCCCTTGATGTGAGTAATAAAGTCCTTTGTCTTTGGTCCAAGAGTCTCATGTCTTCTGGAACCCACAAAACAGTTACAGACTAACTTGTATCCATTAAATAGGGTAAAAGCTCAGATTCTGCACAGTTCTTGACAATAAACATAATCTCAATAATAAAATGATTCAGCATGGTAATCTTTGAAATAGAGAGGCTATCAAGTTCCCTGAAGATTAATTATTACATGGGGCTAGAAAGTTGACATAGCCTAGAGAGGCGAGCAAGATACACTGCTGTCCTTGTCAGCTGAAAACAAAATGCTTCTGATAATTGTTTCTAGCAGGTATAAATTAAAATAATTTACCAAACCAATAGTTGCATATTACATGTCAGAGGGTCAGAGGATGTAGTAATTTGTTCCAATTGTGTATCCATCCTTGAAAAAATACCTGCAACTGTAGTCATCACCCAGTTGTGATAGTCCACTGTCATTCTACAAGATGCATCTGAACTGGAATGTGTTGAGTTATCACTCCTGCATTTTACAAGTTCTTGGTGATGGTACTAATCACTGCAATTCCTCAGGATTGTGGTATTGCTTTTGCTTTTTATAGAGAGGCATTTCATTTGACTTCCATTTGGCCATTCCTGCTATAGTAGCCCTATTTAAAGGGTCAGAGAATCAATGTGAAGATTTGACCTGTTACCGAATATGTTTATTTCCAATTTAGCATTACAAAGTTGAGAAAATACCAAAAGGTATTTTGAGGGGCCCACTGCAAGATGAACACAAGCCAAAACTTTATCCATCACCTTACTTCCTATTGTCCTACTTTGGATGGTGAACCACTGTGCTCTTTTAAGTGTTTAGCAGTTATTGTCAGTTCAGTGCCAATACGTGGTAATACCAAAAAAGTCTGGTTATTTCCCATAATGTAAATTCACATGGTAATACCCACACCTCCCTTTGGGGAAAGTTAAGAAGAAGAGTTATAATATAAAAGTTGGGGCCATCTTCTGCTTCAATCAAGGAATTCTGAATTTATAAAGTAGCTCAAGTTTTTCTGAGTATCAATTAATCTCTGTTTTAGTGACTAGTTAGATTTCTGTTGAAGTGAATTAAGGATTCCTAATTATAAAAATCAAATCGGATTATATTTGGTAGTTTGCTTTTCTGTCTCAAATCCATCATGGATAATATGATCAAAGCTAATATCCAAAATTTTTAGGAGTCAAACCATTTGATTGATGCTTTGGCTCTTCAGCCCATGATGGCAATCTCTGCTACCTTGTTTTATGATTAAGATCTGCCGCTTGGCCCCAGCATACGAGAATTCATTCATCCACATGGAATCCAGAAGGCCTAGTTCAATGGCAGCTGTTCCCACTGTTATGGACAACCTACAAAGAATATCCAGCTCAGATCTGGTGATATATTGTATATATCACTAGGTATGGTGCACTTATTTCTATCAAGGGCCACAAGAGAAGATTAGAAAGTAATGGAGGGAGTGGCTGGACACCCATATTCTTCTCAGCATGTGTCTGGAACTGGGTTTGAATTCCTTTCTCTGGAATTTAATCCCTTACTGTTAAGGGGCCAGTACCAAAATATGACAATACATTATTTTTAATAAGGCACTGTTAGATTCTGAGTTGGGAGTATTATATCCAGAAGCTAATAGAACTGTTATAGAAAACTCTGTGAAACTCTGGGGACAAGCAGGTGACCAAATGTGAGGGCTATTCTTCCAGCCTAGCACAGTACTCAGCACAGCTTTGGTTCATGGAGAATCTGTGGTTTTGGGAACAGTGGAAGATGAGACCTGTGACAAAGATATCTACTTGATTGTGTTGGGGAACATTATTGACAGTGGCAAAGACAAGGTTCCAGTAGGTGGTCTGCAGAAATAGGTTTCTGGCAAGGCTGGTCTGAGCAGGAGAGGAAGAAAATGGAGTTACCATATAGATATAGAAAATGGCACTGTTCACTATATATTCATGTAAGCTGTTCTCTTAGGGGTGTCTGAAATGCTGATTCTTTGTTGAGTTTCACTGCCTGATTATTTCTATGAGCAGATTTGGAGCCACTATAATTTAAACACAAAAGCAAAGATGACTTTGTCTACACAGTCTTTAAGTCCAGGTGACATATATTAAAACAAACAAACAAAACCACTCAAAGTAGTACAAAGTTTATTTGAGGAGTTATGAAAATAAAAAAGTGATAACTTTCATTCTTTTGCTTTAAAATAAATAATTTGTTGCATTTAAGAAAAAAAAATCTTCAACTTAAAAAGGTGCATTGGCAAAATTGACTTCAAGAATTTCTTAAAAACAAATTAAGTTTCTATTACTATAAGTAGCTTCAATAAAAATAGGAAAGTAGATTATTTGAAAAAATGTGTTTTAAGAGCTCAGTGCTTTTATTTTAAGCAATTCAATCAGTTTTGTGTGTTGAATCTATTTTTCATTTGATTGATAGGATTGATTTCTATAAACTACATTACAGCTGAGAGGTTACGTATGGCATTTGGCACTGAGATTTAAAATGTAATCATAAATTATATATTGTTTCTGAGAAATTGATGGTATCACACTGTTATTTATTTCAGATTTCTCCAAGGACTTTATTTAGTTTTGCTATATATTTTCCAATTAAGAAATGTGACAAAAAATTCTGCCTTATAGTGTGCATATTTAACTTGGTTTTATATGTATTGGAATCATTTTGAAAGGGAAACATGTTTATACCAGATAGAGTCAAGTGAGGTATAAAGGCAATAAACTCCTGCTTTTATGTAGTTTTAGAGTTTGGATAACTAGGAGGTCAAATATAGTACATCTGCCCTGGGATCTGCCATACCAGCTCTTTTAAAATCCAGAGCATTGGCTTCAAATTGGAACAGAATTTCTCAGTAAAAAGATATCGTTCAAAATAAATAGTCTCTATCACTATGTTTTCATTAAAAAGTAAAATATGTTGTTCATTTTTAAAAAGGTGTATTTTTTTCCCTAAATGTATTTTGCTGATCAGAACATATACCTTTCATAAAAATTTATGTGCGTACATGGAAAAGTAACTCCAAGATGTTGCTGTACTTTTGCACATGAGCAGACGGCTGGCAACCAGTCTCCCTAATTATGCAAAGATGGAATTATAGCAAGAATTACTGACTGGCTGATAGGTTTGGATTTCCCACTTCAAAAGTGGTGAATTGTTTCCTTTATGTTCTGTGACAAATGACCTACCTAGCTGCTTGGCCATGCAGAGAAGCTTGGAACAAGCAGAGAAGCTGACAAGGCTGCTGACACCCGTGAGAGTTGATTGTAAAAAGTAAACTTCTACTGGAAATGAATTCTTTTTTTTATTTTATTTTTATTATGCTTTAAGTTCTAGAGTACATGTGCACAACATACAGGTTTGATACATAGGTATACATGTGCCATGTTGGCTTGCTGCACCCATCAACTCATCATATACATTAGGCATTTATCCTAATGCCATCCGTCCCCCAGTGGCCCACCCCCAATAGGCCCCGGTGTGTGATGTTGCCCGCCTTGTGTCCAAGTGATCTCGTTGTTCAGTTCCCACCTATGAGTGAGAACATGTGGTGTTTGGTTTACCGTCCTTATGATAGTTTGCTGAGGATGATGGTTTCCAGCTTCATCCATGTCCCTACAAATGACATGAACTCATCATTTTTATGGCTGCATAGTATTCCATTTTGTATATGTGCCACATTTTCTTAATCCAGTCTATCATTGTTGGACATTTGGGTTGGTTCCAAGTCTTTGCTATTGTGAATAGTGCCTCATTAAACATACATGTGCATGTGTCTTTATAGTAGCATGATTTATAATCCTTTGGGTATATATCCAGTAATGGTATTGCTGGGTCAGATGGCATTTCTAGTTCTAGATCCCTGAGGAATCGCCACACTGTCTTCCACAATAGTTGAATTAATTTACACTCCCACCAACAGTATAAAAGCGTTCCTATTTCTCCACATCCTCTCCAGCATCTGTTGTTTCCTGACTTTTTAATGATTGCCGTTCTAACTGGCATGAGATGGTATCTCATTGTGGTTTTGATTTGCATTTCTCTGATGACCAGGGATGATGAGCATTTTTTCATGTGTTTGTTGGCTGCATAGATGTCTTCTTTTGAGAAGTGTCTGTTCATATCCTTTGCCCACTTTTTGATGGGGTTGTTTTTTTCTTGTAAATTTGTTTGAGTTCTTTGTAGATTCGGGATATTAGCCCTTTGTCAGATGGGTAGATTGCAAAAATTTTCTCCCATTCTGTAGGTTGCCTGTTCACTCTGATGGTAGTTTCTTTTGCTGTGCAGAAGCTCTTTAGTTTAATTAGATCCCATTTGTCTATTTTGGCTTTTGTTGCCATTGCTTTTGGTATTTTAGTCATAAAGTCCTTGCCCATGCCTATGTCCTGAATTGTATTGCCTAGGTTTTCTTCTAGGAATTTTATGGTTTTAGTTCTAATATTTAAGTCTTTAATCCATCTTGAATTAATTTTTGTATAAGGTGAAAGGAAGGGATCCATTTTCAGCTTTCTATATATGGCTAGCCAGTTTTCCCATCACCATTTATTAAATAGGGAACCCTTTCCCCATTTCTTGTTTTTGTCACTTTTGTCAAAGATCAGATGGTTGTAGATGTATAGTGTTATTTCTGAGGTCTCTGCTCTGTTCCATTGGTCTATATATCTGCTTTTGTACCAGTACCATGCTGTTTTGGTTACTGTAACCTTGTAGTATAGTTTGAAGTCAGGTAGCCTGATGCCTCCAGCTTTGTTCCTTTTGCTTAGGATTTTCTTGGCCATGTGGGCTCTTTTTTGGTTCCATATGAACTTTGAAGTAGTTTTTTCCAATTCTGTGAAGAAAGTCATTTGTAGCTTGATGACAATGGCATTGAATCTATAAATTACCGTGGGCAGTATGGCCATTTTCATGATATCGATTCTTCTTATCTATGAGCATGGAATGTTCTTCCATTTGTTTGTGTCCTCTTTTACTTCTTTGAGCAGTGGTTTGTAGTTCTTGAAGAGGTCTTTCACATCCCTTGTAAGTTGGATTCCTAGGTATTTTATTCTCTTTGTAGCAATTGTGAATGGGAGTTCACTCATGATTTGGCTCTCTGTTTGTCTGTTATTGGTGTATAGGAATGCTTGTGATTTTTGCACATTGATTTTGTATCCCAAGGTTTTGCTGAAGTTGCTTATCAGCTTGAGGAGATTTTGGGCTGAGACAGTGGGATTTTCTAAATATACAACCTGTCATCTGCAAACGAACAATTTGAATTCCTCTTTTCTTAATTGAATACCCTTTATTTTTTTCTCTTGCCTGATTGCCCTGGCCAGAACTTCCAACACTATGTTGAATAGGAGTAGTGAGAGAGGGCATCCTTGTCTTCTGCCAGTTTTGAAAGGGAATGCTTCCAGTTTTTGCCCATTCAGTATGATATTGGCTGTGGGTTTGTCATAAATAGCTCTTATTATTTTGAGAAACGTTCTATCAATACCTAGTTTATTGAGAGTTTTTAGCATGAAGCGTTGTTGAATTTTGTCAAAGGCCTTTTCTGCATCTATTGAGATAATCATGTGGTTTTTGTCGTTAGTTCTGTTTATGCAATGGATTATGTTTATTGACTTGCATATATTGAACCAGCCTTGCATCCCAGGGATGAAGCCTACTTGATCGTGGTGGATAAGCTTTTTGATATGCTGCTGGATTCACTTTGCCAGTATTTTATTGAGGATTTTTGCATTGATGTTCATCAGGGATACTGGTCTAAAATTATCTTTTTTTATTGTGTCTCTGCCAGGCTTTGGTATGAGGATGATGCTGGCCTCATAAAATGAGTTAGGGAGGATTCCCTCTTTTTCTATTGATTGGATTGATTTCAGAAGGAATGGTACCAGCTCCTATTTGTACCTCTGGTAGAATTCAGCTGTGAATCCATCTGTTCTTGGACTTTTTTTGGTTGGTAGGCTATTAATTATTGCCTCAATTTCAGATCCTGTTATTGGTCTATTCAGAGATTCACCTTCTTCCTGGTTTAGTCTTGGGAGGGTGTATGTGTCCAGGAATTTATCCATTTCTTCTGGATTTTCTAGTTTATTTGCGTAGAGGTGTTATAGTATTCTCTGATGGTAGTTTGTATTTCTGTGGGATTGGTGGTGATGACCCCTTTATCATTTTTTCTTGCCTCTATTTGATTCTTCTCTCTTTTTTTCTTTATTTGCCTTGCTAGCAGTCTGTCAATTTTGTTGATCTTTTCAAAAAATCAGCTCCTGGATTCGTTGATTTTTTTGAAGAGTTTTTTTTGTCTCTGTCTCTTTCAATTCTGCTCTGATCTTAGTTATTTCTTGCCTTCTGCTAGCTTTTGAATTTGTTTGCTCTTGCTTCTCTAGTTCTTTTAATTGTGATGTTAGGGTGTCAATTTTAGATCTTTCCTGCTTTCTCTTGTGGGCATTTAGTGCTGTAAATTTCCCTCTACACACTGCTTTAAATGTGTCCCAGAGATTCAGGTATGTTGTGTCTTTGTTCTCATTGGTGTTAAAGAACATCTTTATTTCTGCCTTCATTTCGTTATGTACCCAGTAGTCATTCAGGAGCAGGTTGTTCAGTTTCCATGTAGTTGTGTGATTTTGAGTGAGTTTCTTAATCCCGAGTTCTAATTTGATTGTACTGTGTTCTGAGAGACAGTTTGTTTTGATTTCTGTTCTTTTACATTTGCTGAGGACTGCTTTACTTCCAATTGTGCGGTCACGTTTACAATAAGTATGATGTGGTGCTGAGAAAATGTATATTCTGTTGATTTAGGGTGGAGAGTTCTGTAGATGACTATTAGGTCTGCTTGGTCCAGAGCTGAGTTCAAGTCATGGATATCCTTGTTAACCTTCTGTCTCATTGATCTGTCTAATATTGACAGTGGGGTGTTAAAGTCTCCCATTATTATTGTGTGGGAGTCTAAGTCTCTTTGTAGGTCTGTAAGGACTTGCTTTATGAATCTGGGTGCTCCTGTATTGGGTGCAAATGTATTTAGGATAGTTAGCTCTTCTTGTTGAATTATTCCTTTACAATTATGTAATGGCCTTCTTTGTCTCTTGATCTTTGTTGGTTTAAAGTCTGTTTCATCAGAGACTAGGATTGCAGCCCCTGCTTTTTTTTGCTTTCCATTTGCTTGGTGGATCTTCCTCCGTCCCTTTATTTTGTGCCTATGTACGTCTTTGCACGTGAGATGTGTCTCCTGAATACAGCACACTGATGTGTCTTGACTCTTCATCCAATTTTCCAGCTGTGTCTTTTAATTGGGGCATTTAGCCCATTTACATTTAAGGTTAATATTGTTATGTGTGAATTTGATCATGTTATTATGATGATAGCTGGTTATTTTGCTCGTTAATTGAGGCAGTTTCTTCATAGCACCGATGGTTTTTACAATTTGGCATGTTTTTGCAGTAACTAGTACCGGTTGTTCCTTTCCATGTTTAGTGCTTCCTTCAGGAGCTCTTGTAAGGCAGGCCTGGTGCTGACAAAATCTCTCAGCATTTGCTCGTCTGTAAAGGATTTTATTTGTACTTCGCTTATGAAGCTTAGTTTGGCTGGATATAAAATTCTGGGTTGAAAATTCTTTTCTTAGGCCGGGCGCAGTGGCTCACGCTTGTAATCCCAGCACTTTGGGAGGCTGAGGCGGGCGGATCACGAGGTCAGGAGATCGAGACCACGGTGAAACCCTGTCTCTACTAAAAATACAAAAAATTAGCCGGGCGTGGTGGCGGGCACCTGTAGTCCCAGCTACTCGGAGAGGCTGAGGCAGGAGAATGGCGTGAACCTGGGAGGCGGAGCTTGCAGTGAGCCGAGATTGCGCCACTGCACTCCAGCCTGGGCGACAGAGCGAGACTCCATCTCAAAAAAAAAAAAAAAAAGAAAATTCTTTTCTTTAAGAATGTTGAATATTGGCCCCCACTCTCCTCTGGCTTATAGAGTTTCTGCCAAGAGATCCACTATTAGTCTGATGGGCTTCCCTTTGTGGGTAACTCAACCTTTCTCTCTGGCTACCCTTAACATTTTTTCCTTCATTTCAACCTTGGTGAATCTGACAATTATGTCTTGGGGTTGCTCATCTCAAGGAGTATCTTTGTGGTGTTCTCTCTGTTTCCTGAATTTGAATGTTGGCTTGCCTTGTTAGACTGGGGAAGTTCTCCTTGATAATATCCTGAAGAGTGTTTTCCAACTTGGTTCCATTCTCCCCATCACTTTCAGGTACACCAATCAAATGTAGATTTGGTCTTTTCACATAGTCCTATATTTTTTGGAGGCTTTGTTCATTTCTTTTTACTCTTTTTTCTCTAACCCTGTTTCCTCACTTTATTTCATTAATTTGATCTTCAATCACTGATACCCTTTCTTCCACTTGATCAAATCGCCTATTGAAGCTTGTGCATGTGTCACGAAGTTCTAATGCCATGGTTTTTAGCTCCATCCAGTCATTTAAGGTCTTCTCTACACTGTTTATTCTGGCTAGTGATTCATCTAACCCTTTTACAAGGTTTCTTAGCTTCTTTGCGATGGGTTTGAACATGCTCCTTTAGCTTGGAGAAGTTTGTTATTACCGGCCTTCTGAAGCCTACTTCTGTCAACTCATCAAAGTCATTCTCCTTCCAGCTTTGTTCTGTTGCTGGCGAGGAGCTGTGATCCTTTGGAGATGAAGAGACTCTCTGATTTTTAGAATTTTCAACTTTTCTGCTCTGGTTTCTCCCCATCTCTGTGGTTTTATCTACCTTTGGTCTTTGATGTTGGTGACCTGCAGATGGGGTTTTGGTGTAGATGTCCTAACTGGGAGGTGTCTCCCAGTTAGGCTCCATGGGGGTCAGGGACCCACTTGAGGAGGCAGTCTGTCCATTCTCAGAGCTCAGATGCCATGCTGGGAGAATGAGTGCTCTCTTCAGTGTTGTCAGACAGGGATGTTTAAGTCTGCAGAAGTTGTCTGCTACCTTTTGTTCAGCTATGCCCTGCCCACAGAGGTGTAGTCTAGAGGCAGTAGGCCTCCCTGAGCTGTGGTGGGCTCCGCCCAGTTCAAGCTTCCTGGCCGCTTTGTTTAACTTACTCAAGCCTCAGCAATGACGGATGCCCCTCCCCTAGCCAGGCTGCCACCTCACAGTTCGATCTCAGACTGCTGCACTAGCAGTGAGAAAGGCTCTGTGGGCATGGGACCCACTGATCCAGGCACAGGAGAGAATCTCCTTGTCTTCTGGTTGCTAGGACCTTGGGAAAAGTGCAGTATTTGGGCAGAGGTGTCCCGTTTTTCCAGGTACAGTCTGTCATGGCTTCCCTTGACTAGGAAAGGGAAATACCCCGACCCCTTGAGCTTCCTGGGTGAGACGATGCCCCGCCCTGCTTTACCTCACCCTCCATGGGCTGCACCCACTGTCCATCCAGTCCCAGTGAGATGAACCAAGTATCTCAGTTGGAAATGCAGAAATCACCTGTCTTCTGCGTCGATCACACTGGGAGCTGCAGACTGGAGCTGTTCCTATTTGGCCATCTTGGAATGGAGCTCCAGAAATGAATTTTTTCTGTATAATTGGGTAAATATTCTTTGAGTTATAAATGTTCCATGAGCTGATTCTTGAAATTACTATCAAATCGGGTCCAAATAAGTTCTAAGAATGTTCAAATAATGTATCAATATTGGTTTACAAGTAATATGGTTAGCAAGAGTATATATACATACATATATATGTTTGCATATATGTTTGTATATATAATATGTGTATGTGTATATAAGTATACACACACAGACACATACATTATGAGTAGGAACAGAGAAATGAAATGCAAATATCAACTGTGGAGCTTGTTTTCCCCCCTTATTTGATTTAGAGGTAAATATAATATTTAGTATATGTAAGGAGATGACAATTATTTTCCCCAATTTTACACTATACTATTATATATGTTGTAAGCTATTTATTTGAGATTGATATTTCTGTTAGATTTCTTGATACTAGAGTAATGCTTTCTGCTAGAAATGCATGTATAAATCAGTGTTTGCATTTATTTGATGTTCTAGAAAATAAAAGAAATTGATGAAGTATCTTGATAAGGAAAGAATGTCAGGAGAAAAATTTTACGAGAGCACGATGATTCATTACTGATTTAGGATCCTAACATCTGTTCTTAGAGAAAAATACGACAAGTATTATTTCATTAAATATACAAAAATAAAATGCAAGACCAAAATGGTGAGATCATAATTTTCTAGAAATAGGATATGAATGTACCCCTTCTAATTCCAAATATTCCTTCCATTAACCCAGACTGACTTATAATCAAAAGTCTTTTTCTCATTCCTATCTTCATTTCTCTCTTCTTCATTTCTGTGGTTTTCTAATATTCCTGTAAATTTTCAGTTCGTTTACTCTGTTTCTCCCTCATCTGTTTCTCTGAACATTTTTGTGCAAATGACTCTGATATTTTACCCTGTATGCTAATTAGAACTTTAGCATGCATTTTAATATAAGCATAGATGATATCCCTGAGTCAGGAGCTTTTGAAATTATATATCTCCTTTGCCTACACAATTGAATTGTGGTCAACTGTCTGAATTCATATATATCTTTCTGGAGCTATGATTATTGAACACAACTCACCTTTGAATACATAGAATTTTGAAGATTGCTGTTATTGAGTAAAAACTGAAGATATTTAGTCTTCTTTAGCACCAGTTATCATACTACTTCTATCTCTAAAATAATTATTTGATTTTCCTTCAATTTTTAAAAAAATTTTAGTTTCTCTGATGTAAACTCTTTAGAAGCATCTATTTTTTAAAACCAATATAATCCTAGCAGAGTAGTGGGATATTAACATTTACTGATTAATCCAATCACCTAGAAAATTGTGATGAACTTCTCATGTGCAGATATTTTTTTGTTCAAGCTGAGCAATCTATCCAACACACCTCTTCCACCCTCATCAGTTCCTTACTTGATTCTAATTAAAACTGAACAAAATATATAAAATTGTGTTTATTCAACCCCCCTCTAACCTGTTTATACTAACCCCAGAAGTAGTATGATAACTGGTTCTCATAACTGTAGTTTTCAAATTAGAAAGAACTCAAACCATGAAAAAAGCTTTATTCAAAATTAAAATTTGTGTTTTCTTCTCTCATTTGCATGATGTATTCCCATTTGCCCTCCAACAGCAACTCAATCAATTTAACATGTGGATAATCGTTTATTTTGATTGCTACTTTTCTAAAAAGAAATTATGTTACAAAAATTGAAGATATATGATATCTCCCTGCCCTTTAGCTGATGAGCTGCTGAAAAAGATTCACACAATTATGGAGAATGTTAAAATTCAAAGGCTTCTGGTATTGCTATCCTACTGCATCTTGTTCTATCTCAGTAAATGACCCCATACTTTGCCATAGAGAGAAAAATGAGGACATCAAATTCCCACTCCTCCCTCAAACGACTTACTTAACGTTTATAACATCATTTCCTCCTTTGTAGCAGTGTAAACTAGAGTTTTCTCTCTTGTTTAAAACTGTCACCTATTTTGCTTCTGTAGATCTGACTTACTCTCTTCTCAGAGACTTGTTTTTGAGTTATACCTTTCCTTTCACAATTTCACATTTCCTATCTCAAGTATTTCCGTTCGATATATAAATGATATAACTTCTCCGTCATTTTAAAACAAAGCAAAAAATTCAGAAGAATGCATACATCTTTTTCATTGAGTGTGGCAGAAAGAACTGGTTATCTCAAAATATGTCCCCCTTTTTACCTGAACTTGTGAGAGCTTTGTCCTTCTGTTTTCCAATGTAATGTTCTGTCTTAGTACTTTACCCATGATCAGAGTTTTTCTTTCCACACATGGCCTATTGGTTCCCAAACATATGCATCAGGCAAAACATTTCTCATGACCACACCTGATTATCTATTTGCTTATTAGAATCCTCTATCTGGATATCATACATATGTATCCAAATCACCAGGTATGCATTAGAATTCATTATCTTTTCAAAACTTGTTGCTGACAATGATGTTTGCCAAATTACCTAAATTATTCTAGACCGTGTATTTGCTTTATCTCCCAAAGCAGTTCACCAAGATTTACATTTATACCTCTTCTATATCTCTCCAATTCATGTTTTCATTTTTATTCTTTTATGGCCTGAAGCATCTGGAGAATACACAGAATAATACAGAATTAGTCCTGTTTCTCTATTTCTCCTCCACAAAGCAAATATTTCACACTCCTTATCCTTCCATGAAATTGCTGTATTGGTTTTATATTCCTAATAATTAAAACAAAAAAAATCTACTGATTGCAAATAAGGCCCCACATAGCTAACCTCTGCCTACCTGTATGTATTCTGTACCATGCACATTCATATAATATTCTCTCTAAGATCTGGAAAGAATGAAACTCTCATTGCTGATAAACAGGTGATTTCACAACTCTATGATTTCACAGATTCTCTTCCATCTGCTTGACATCTTTTCCCCCAGTCTATATTGGTACATTTTGACTTACCCACCAAGACTCTTTCTCTCTGGGTAGCTTTTCTTGATATATACAAATATTAATAAACAACAACAAGAAAAACAGACACCAAAAAATACTTGATCTATTCAACTCTAAACTAATATGTGCATCTGTTATTAAAGATATTTTTGATATCAAAACAAATTTTTGTTTTTTGAGACGGAGTCTCACTCTGTCCCCAAGGCTGGATTGCAGTGGTGCAATCATGGCTCACTGCAACATCTGCCTTCCGGTTCAAGCGATTCTCCTGCCTCAGCCTCCTGAGTAGCTGGGACTACAGGCACATGCCACCATGCCTGGCTAATTTTTTGTATTTTTAGTAGAGACGGGGTTTTTGCCATGTTGGTCAGCCTAGTCTTGAACTCCTGACCTCAGGTGATCCACTCGCCTCAACCTCCCAAAGTGCTGGGATTATAGGCGTGAACCACCACACCCGGCCTCAATATCAAAATTGTTTTCCTCTTAGTCTGCATTTCTTTTTAGAACAAATGTGCCACATAGAGAAAAAAATTTTGTTAATATTCCCAATGATTAGAATGATAATATTTTAATTATTTACATAATCTCAAAAATAAACATTTATTTTCTCACTAATTGGTCTACTGGTCTGTTAGGCTCAGGTGGGTTCAGCAAGACTTGGCTCCAGGTCACAGCTTGGGGTATGATTTTCTCCTCCTTTTTTTTTTTTTGTACCCTATGCTTCATGATGAACTTAACTTGCTATGAAAAGCAATAGTGATAAACATCAATTTGTCTAAACTTGATATGTGTTATTCAATACATTTGTTGAGCATAAATTTCAAGTTAAAACAAAGAACACTAATTCTATTTATACAAGTAAATTTTATTGAACATATAATAAATTAGGGAATTTTTTTCAGTATTTCTTCTTTATTTACATAAAAAAATTAAAATATATCTAGCTACTTCTCTCCAGATTTTTTAGAAAGTAGAAGTTACAAAAGAAATATATGAATAAATATTCCACACATTCCTGAATTCTAAATAAATAATTAGTCCAGAATTAGTGGCAAGAGTATAGAAATAAAGTATTTCTATAAGAGCATAAAATGCCCTTAACAATGAGTTACATAGAAACTATTAATGGATAGACGTGTGATTGCCTTGATGATGCAAACAACTTGTATAATAAATTTCCAGTGCTGTCTTCTGATAATGCTTAAACTTTAAGACTTTTATTAGTAAATATAATCTAATGATGTTCGATTGTCTTAACTGTAATATAAAGATGTAAATTATTGCTATCTATGTAGTAAACATTTGTTCTCTCAACACAGTAAGATTATTTTTATAGTTGATAATAATACAGTGTATTCACATTTCTTAACTGAGTTATTTACAAATACTTTATATTTTATGATACTTTAAGCAGGGTTTATTAAGCTATTATATAAATTTTTCTTATTTGTATATGAAGTCTTTGATAAAAAAATAATTGAAGGGATTCTATTTCAGACAGTATGTTTGGTCAGATACCCCAAAAAACCCCTTCCTGTTGAAAATAACTAAATGTCCTGTTAGCAGAGTTTTAAAAGTATTATTTGTATGCATCATTGATCTGGCAAGAAAATAAAGAAATCTTCAGGTGCCAAAAACTCAGTGAAACCAAAAACCTCAGGCAAAAGCTAATAATTAAAGCCTGCTTATACCCTGAATGCACTATGGTAAGCCTTGACTTACAGTTCTCGTAACTTGCATGAAGTGGTGGAAAGGAGGTGAAACCCATTGGACGTATTGAACAAGAGATATTTCACAGATCCCCATTACTCAAAAGAGTGCACCCTTAGTGACGAAAGTAAACTAAAAATAAAATATTCTGACACTGAGAGAGACAGAGTAAAAGATTACCTTTTTCAATATTGTCACCTGCTGGTGGAAAAAGCCTTCTACCTTGTTTATGTGTAATTCCAAACTGATTTCCACATAGATTTGCATCTTAAATAAATCCCATTTATATGGTCAATAAAACCTAACTTATAATTTACTGCGGGACAGTTAGGCAGGTGGGTAGGTTCCTTGGTTTCTGACTGAAGCAATTGCAAATGTTTTATGATAGATCCCAACTACAAAACTCAATGAATTCTCACAGATTAAACATCAAGAAATATGAGTTCATATTGACAAATAAGAAAATACACATGAAAACAGAGCCCAGTCAATTGAGGGCAAAAGTCTTCATGTGACAGTTAATTTTTATCTTTTTCTAACTTTTATTTTAGATTCAAGGGGTACATGAGCAGTTTCCTTACATGGGTAAATTGTGTGTCATGGGGGTTTGGTGTATAGCTAATTTTGTCACCTAGGTAACAAGCATAATACCCAATAGACAGGTTTTCAATCCTCACCCTCCTCCCATCCTCCACCTTCGAATAGGACCCAGTGTCTATCCTAAACAAATTAAGACAAGAATTAAAAACCAAATGCCATCACATTTGGAAATCACATGTTGACAGTGTCAGAACTACTTTACCGGTTCTGCTGTAACATTGAGAGAAATACTTTTCTCTATTTCAGGCACTAATATTGGGCTCTCATTTCTTCAGTAGCTAAGCCTGTTCCCTGTAGCCTAATAATCTATATGAAATTGACAAAAGGAGAACATAATCAAGCCTTGTTTTCAGGTGTTTACATAAGATTCATTGGCACAGCCAGAAGCAGCATTGCAACTTCATTTAATGGTGGTTTAGAACACCGGAGATGGAAAATCCTTATAGTGGGCAGACCCATCTAGTAGTACAGCTGTATGTAAACTCTGCTTGGAAGGAGAGATACCTTAGGTAAAATTCTCACCAATTAACAGCCATTAGCCATGGCCAACTTCCATCTGCAGCTCCAATGCATTCACTCTAATTTTGATCCTTTTCCACAAGTGGATAATGAATGGAGAAAAGCACGGAAGTACGAAAGGAATATATATTCAAAAATGTAAAGGCAAGAAGATGGAGGATATCTATTGTTTTCTGTGACATTCCATAGGCAAGAACTAAGTCACATAGCTCTTACATGGCTGTAAAGTATGAGGAATGCTGCCTTCACATAGACAATCATGTTCCCAGAAACAATGGCATTACCATGGGTAGAGAAACAGATAATGGAGGACTACTCACAATTAGCCATAATATAGTTGAAGTTGCTTATATATTATAACCTAGCAATTCCACTCCAAAGTATGTCTTCTTGTACATATGATCCAGAACATTTCATCATTATTATAGTCATCAATGCTCATGTAGTATTTAACGTTAAACATTTTATATACTACTCATTTAATCCCATAAATATATGTAATTGTCATTAATAATTAAATTTTTAAACTACTATAAAGAAAAAAGTCTATAACAACCCTATGGGCCGGGCGCGGTGGCTCACGCTTGTAATCCCAGCACTTTGGGAGGCCGAGGCGGGTGGATCACGAGGTCAGGAGATCGAGACCACGGTGAAACCCCGTCTCTACTAAAAATAGAAAAAAATTAGCCGGGCGTGATGGCGGGCGCCTGTAGTCCCAGCTACTCGGAGAGGCTGAGGCAGGAGAATGGCGTGAACCCGGGAGGCGGAACTTGCAGTGAGCCGAGATTGCGCCACTGCACTCCAGCCTGGGCGACAGAGCGAGACTCCGTCTCAAAAAAAAAAAAAAAAAAAAAAAAAAAAACCCTATGAATTTCTAGTTTTCTCAAATAGATGAGGTGACAAGGAATAAGGAGTTAGCATAGCAAATAAGGATAGTTATGGAGTGTACAACCCTGTTTAAGACACATCACATAGGGGAATAGTCATAGCAGCATTGGTTGTAATAGCAGAACCAAAACATATCAAAACAAAGTGAAAAATAATTTAAATGACCACCACAATCGAATGGATAACTAACTTGTGATATATTAATATAGTGAAACTCTTTATCACAATGAAAATCAGATCGTTGTCTGATGAATGATGCCTCTGGTCAGGGGAATGGAATAAACTTCATGCAACAACATAAATAACTCTTAAAAGAATACTATTGAATGAAGAAAAAGCAATTATAGGGGGTACAAGTAGTATGATTTCTTTAATGCAAAGTTTAAAGCCAATCTAAACAAAATATATTGGGAAATTAAAGATTTGGATTAAAATTGTAAAGTTGAGATATTTAATAAATGAAAAGCTTGGTATAGGTTTATACTTATGAGTAGGGGGTAAATAATGGGAAATATTTACAGGACACTTCAGGGCTAAAAGTTGTACTTTGTTTCTTAAGTGGTGTCTATTCTCTCTGCCTTATACATTTTGTCTAAGGTTTTTGTGTACCAATTCAATATTTAATAGAAACAAATCTAAGATAGTGATAATAAATCAAATTTATTAAAAAATTTTTAAAAGTCTATAGAATTAAAAATAGCAACATGGAGAGTCTTTGTATAAGTGTACAAAACAAAATCTTTTTATCTTGTTTGAAAAGTAAGTTATTTGTAGATTTCATAGTGGAAAAATTTTAGAAATTAAACAAATCATGACATTTGTGGTACTGAATTGCCTGTAATAATAAAGAATGAGAATCAATGGTGACAGAAAATGTAAACAATGGATAAGAAATAAGGATAAATATAAAATAATTTAAATGCATAATTGAATGTCAAACAACTGCATTATTTACTAAATTCACTAAAGTGAATTGTTTACCCGTGCACAAATTAAAATAAAGTGTTAGACGAAATGTGTCATATTATGTCCTTGATGCTAACAAGTCTAGTTGACATTTTAGATATTCTGAAGAAAGAATTGCATCCAGGTTACTACAAATAAAGTGCAAAGTTTTATACCAATAGAGAAGTTTCAAATACATCATAGGAAGGTAATTTACTTTCTTTATAATTTTTTGTTGGAGAGCATACAATTGTAGCACTTCAATGTATCTAAAAGAAAACAAAAAAGTGTTTCTTTGGTCTGAGTCTATCTATCTCCATTTGTAAGAATACGCCTTTTGTCTGGACATATTTGCTGAAATTGGAGAACCTTACGTGCAAGTGCCTTGGGATATATGATTGCCAACAGCAGGAAATCTGAAAAACTGAGAAGCATAAATCATTGCCAGTTAGAAAACTGTCTAATATTGTTAGTAAAGAGAAAGCACAAAGGAATTAATTAGCATAAGGAACCTCAAGGCATTTATCTAAATGATGCAAACATCAGTTCTTTTAGAGAAAAACTTCAGCACCCTGGAGATAAATAAAGTCATATACCAGTAGAGGACTTAGATTAATGAAGTGAGGTACTAAGATCTTCTGTCACTTCCTCTTGCCAGAGGCATGGTCCTGCCAAGAGGTCCTGAGTCTATGACATTTCAAGGCCTTTAAAAGTCATGTTTATGTTATCTTATAATTCTATTAAAAGAATTAGAGAAAGATAATTATTAGAATACAGAGAGCTTTGATTTACTGTGCAATAACTAAATGCCAGATATTTAAGAGTATCTAAAATCCTCTCAACAGTCTTGCAAAGTAGGTACAATTATCACTACTCTGAGTAGCAAAACTGAAGATTAACAAAGTTAAGCATTTCTTCCAAAATCTTACATCTAATAAGCGTGGAACGTGGACTTAGCTGTCTTGGACTACAAAGCTCACATGTTTTCCACTACACCAGCCTGCTTCGTAAAGTTATACTAAGCTGCAAAAATGACTTTATGTTTTTGTAACATTATGGGATGCACATGGCATTTAAGTACTAAAGAAAGCTCTTCAGCAGAGGGTATAAAACTACATCTAATAATGAATGTGTTGTTCAATCACATGTAATATTTGTATAACAGAATTATCAGAAATGTGTCAAAGATGATGTCCACCTGTACCTGGATCATGGTGATAGTATTATGAGTATGTGCATAAGTCCAAACTCATCAAATTGTGTACACTAACACAAATTGTGTACACTAACGTGCTTTTTTGTGTGTATCAATTATAATTCAATAATGCTGTTAAAAATAAATTAAGTAAAACAAAACATTGGTTTGGAAACTTTTGCATGCTTATTTATGATCTAAATTTTCATTAATTGGGAAAGCATTGGGACTTAAGAATAGGAAAGATAGTAACTGAAAACTATCTTTGGGTTGAACGGTTCTGCTTTCTCAGGAAGTAATTCAATTCAATTCATTCAAATTTTCAAAAATTTGAAATGTGTGAAATTTCAAACTACATGTTTTAATGTCAATGCCATATTGGCCAAGGCTTTAAAAACAAACATATTGGACCTTGCACAATGTATCTTCCAAAGAAGGCCTCCTGTGAATGATCAAAGAAGTGTGCCTAAACAAAGGGAGACATTTTTAAAAGTAGAAATAACATTGTGTTCAGATTAAGTCTAGGACTGTCACAGACTTACATTTATTTTTGAGTGAAAAAAAAACAGGAAAATCCTCTCTTCTATATCTATATGCACAATTAAATAGGTAAGTAGCTATTATAGAGCTATTTGGCATAGTACATTGCAGTAAATATTCCCATGAAAAATAAGCACATTCACATTAAGCATTAAGATGAAGTCATTTCCCAATGTCCTGAATAATGTAATTTTCCCAAGGCATTTTTTTTTCACTCTGAGAGAAATGGCTCTCTGATCAAACCAAACCAAGAAATTCTTAGGTATTTAAGAATTTATCCAGTGTTGTCTCATTGCTGTAGACATAATCAGTCTGTCCAGTATAATAGAAGCTGCTTTAGAGGTTAACAATTAAAAATCTGCATTAAAATATATATATAATAGAGGCCAAGCATGGTGGCTCATGCCTGTAATCCCAGCACTTTGGGAGGCTGATGCGGGCAGATCACTTGAGGCAGGAGTTTGAGACCAGCCTGGGCAACATGGTAAAACCCTGTCTCTATTAAAAATACAAAAATTAGCAGGACATGGTGGTGCATGCCTGTAATCCCAGCTACTTGGGTGGCTGAAGCATGAGAATTGCTTGAACCCAGGAGGTGGCTGCAGTGAGCTGAGCTCGCCACAGCACTCCAGCCTGGGTGACAGAGTGTGACTCTGTCTCTCTCATTCTCTCTCTCTCTCTCTATATATATATATATACACACATGCATGTATATATGTGTATATATATATATACACACATGCATGTATATATGTGTATATATATATATATACACACACACACGAGATATCTACATAAGATTATATATATACGTATCTCATACATATATGTGTATATATGAGATTTTATATATATATACATACTCATACATATATATGTATATATATACATATCTCATACATATATGTGTGTGTGTATATATATATATATATATATATATATATACACATATATATATGAGAAGCAACTACAGAGAGCTCCTATATACTCTGGCCCCCTCCTTTACTCGATGATAGGTACTTAATGATATAGAAATTGTAATTATTTAAAATACGCATGTATTTTAACTCCAATGATTCCAGACTGAACAAGATTTTTATTCTAAAAAGTATGAAAACATTTATGACTCTATGCTACTAAGACAATCATTATTCATTCCATTTACTTGTCTTATCTACAAGTCTAACTTGCTCATTAAATGTTTTTTTTTTACAATGTATATGGTGAACCGACTATAAGCATAAGCTTTGCAATTAGGAAGAACCCAGCTACAAACTTTGGTTTCACCAAATACCTAGTCTCTCAAGTATCAAACCACAACAAGCTAGATTTTTAAAAATTATAAAACAAATCTAAAATTGGTGACATGAGGAAAGTCCAATAATAACACACATTTTTCTACCTAAACCCTCAATCAGTAGAGAAATAAAAGTTATAATATGAAGACAAAAATATCTCCCTTATTATTGATAATATATTCGTGATTGTGACTTACGTCTATGAGCAAATGAGTGAAGCTCATTACATGAACCTCCTGCAGTAGACAGAGTCATTCACCAAGCATGCCTGATTTTATAAAGCATGTGGCAATGAGCACAGTAGATCATGTACTGCCTGCTAGGACCTCATTCCTGAGAAAGCAGAACCATTCAACCCAAGCATTCCCAACTTTACTAAACAAGGAAGTCACTCCATCCTCCCTGATGACAAGAGAGTAAGAGGCAAGAGAAAGCAGAATGACAGAAATAGATGTCCCTCCACAAGTCAGAAAATATCAGAAGTAGGAAAGAAGTGGCTCTGATCCCAACATTTTTTAAAAGTGGAGTTTTCAATTTGAAAATAAATAAAATGCACTTAGAACATGAAAATTTTTCAACAAATATTAAGCATTATTAATTGGTATATGATCAGTGTCTTTTATTCTGTATTTCTTCTTGTAATAAAACATGTCTTTGACAATGCCTAAAATAGCTAATGCTGTAAAATAACTGCTTGTTACATGTGTGGAATATAATAAGATTATGCATGCTTTCTCTATTTCAAATTCTGGGGTATATTTTTCCCATCAGCATCTCTAGACCCCATGGTCCCCAGTAAAGGAAATGTCTATTAACACATATAATGTGAGATTTATACAGCAAAGTTTAAAATGCTTCTGAGAAATGATGAAACAGATACTATTATATCTGTCACACACACACTGTTTGTGGGAGTTGTAATTAGTTCTAGAATGCAATTTTACAATACATATAAAGAGCCTTAAAATGATTTCAAGTATTTTGACCTGATAATTGTACCTATGAGAAAATATCTGAAGAACTAACAAAATATAAAAAACTCATTATAAACCATAATTTTAATCTCAGCAACATTTAGGACAGTAAAAAATGAAGAACAACGTAATTGTTTTTCAATATGAGAAAGGATTAAACTATTCTAGTATACATTTTATGTAGCAATAAAAATCACTCTAATGAATTTTTATCAGTAGGAGAAACATTTATAAAGTAAAAAACAAGTTAATTGAATTATATATTCAATCATTCAATAAAGTATATTCTATACTTACTAAGTACCAAATACTTGTCTACTTTCTGGAAATATTATGAGCATAAAATAGACAAGGTTGCTAACCGGATGACATGAGGTGGGGGCAAAGGCCAATAACAAACAAAATAAAAATTAGATAATTCTATAATGTGATACCAGAAAGATAAACTCTGAGAGATTTCAATTTCCAGAAAGATGACTATTAAATGTCCCTGTAAATGAAATAATCCAAATGGATTAGACGTTTAATTTTGCAGTTGAGATGTCATGAAAAGAAAGAATCTGTAGATCCTAAAGCAAAGGGAAAGCACAGGCAGGAAGGTAAGTGAAGGCAAAGTCGGATTTTGTTTTCAAGTGTCTCTCAACCTTGGAGCTCTTGGGCTTCCTCCTTTTGACCACAAGGGGTGGAAGGTTTCTGAGTTAATGTCTGAGACCTCACCAAGGAGGGGAATTTTCAACAGCAAACAAATATTCAATGCAGATAACTAAAAGGTCTATATAGCCTCTGAGATACAACATTTTCCACATAGAAATATATAGAAGAAAAATATACGTGACAAAGGAGCAAAGGCAACATAGTGGAGCAAATGTAGTCTTCTCAATAAATAATACTAGAACAACTGGACACCCACATGCCAAAAACAATGAAATTACACACAGACTTTACATTTTGCACAAAAATTAACTCAAAATGAATCATAGACCTAAATGTAAAGTGCAAATTATAAAAGGCTTATAAGATAACAAGGGGGAAAATCTATATGGCCTTGAGTTTGTTATGACTCTTCAGATACAACATCAAGGGCATGATCCATGAATAAAAGGAATTGATAAGTAGGTGAATGTATAAGCAGTGGTACATCTAGACAATGGCATCTTATTCAGAGCTAAAAAGAAATGGGCTATCAAGTCATGAAAAGTCATGGAGGAACCTAAAGTGTCTAATGACAAATGAAAAAGTATATAACCAACCTGAAAAGGCTAGATACCATATTATTCCAACTACAGGGTATGTGACATTCTGGAAAAGGAAAAATATAGATAGTAAAAAGATCAGTGGCTGCCAGTGGTCGAGGAGACAGAGGATGAATATGTGGAACCTAGGATTTTTAGGGCAGTGAAAGTATCCTGTATGATACTATAATGGTGAATACATTTACAAAACCAATAAAATGTGCAACACCAAGAATGAACCCCAAGGCAAACTATGGACTTTGGATGATAATAATGTGTCAATGTAGATTAATCAGTTGTCACAAGTGTGCTGTTCTGATGCAGTAAGTTGATAATGAGGGAGGCTGTGTATGTGGGAGGGGGGTGGAGTATATAGGAGCTCTCTGTAGTTGCTTCTCAATTTTTTCTGTGAATCTAAGACTTCTAAAAAGTGAAGTCTGTTTTTAAAAACTAAAATACCTAATTTAATTTGGTATGGCATTCCTACCGCTTTATAAGCTAAAATACTTACAATAAGTACATGTATAATATGACCTAATTATGTTTTATTTATAATTATTTTGACTTATCTTGACATCCAAGGAGTATAAGTAAACTTAGACTCAGTATCAAATTAAATATTCAAATTGTATAATATTTAATGCCAATTTTTATAACATTTAATGCCAATTACTGTTTAGTGATTCAAATTAGGGAAAAAATCTTCTGTTTTAAGAAGTTTTACCCTTTTTGCCATTTCCTTGTTCTACTTTCTACCATTTATTTCTTCTACCTTCTGCTTGAACAATGAAGTGATTCATGAGAGCTTTACTGTAAGGTTTCAATTTTAATATAACAGTTAATATAACACTAAAATCACTAAGATAAATACATGCAGTATGATTTCTGTCTCTTCCTGATATTTTAAGAGCTAATGGTTCTCCCTCTCTGTCTATTAAAGCATTACAAAAAGTATTTCATATATATATATACATATCTCCCAGTGGCAGCAACACCATACAACTCATCTAAGACTGGGTTCAGGGTAGGGTTGCTCAGTTAAATTTGAACTTCATATTAACAACAAGCACTACTTTTTTGTACATGTCTATGTCTCTCTCTCTCTCTGTATATATATAGATAATTAAAATGTATATATGTATATATATATATATAGAGAGAGAGAGACATAGATATGTACAAAAAAAGTAGTACTTGTTGTTTATGTGAAATTCAAATTTAACTGAGCAACCCTATCCTGAACACAGTCTTAGATGAGGTGTATGATGTTGCTGCCACTGGGAATCCTAGAACTCTCATTTTTCTTCTCTTCAACTTAGTGGTTAAATGTTTACATTTCTGGGAAATAAGCATCTAAATACCTGAAATATAACTGCTTGGAGAAAGGTATGGATCTAGATAACTGGATATGTTTTCATTCTTCTGCAAGTAAGTGCAAATACAAATCAATCCGTCGCAGAAGAGAATCTCTATACGGCTAGTAGATACGTATTCCTGTATGAGGATCCCATTCTTTGCTATGTGTTCCATATGTGGCTACCTGAACAAATATAATAAAGGTTTTAATCACTTGACCCCAAAACTTTCATTTGGCACAAAGATATATTTTATTTAACAAACTTACAAAATTTAATTAATACACTAATAAATTGTATAAAAGCAATGGTAAATTGCAAAATAGTCTAAGGTGATGTCATTGCTAGCTTAATGTTTAATTACTATTTTTTGTTGTTGAATAAAGAATAAATTTAGCCAGTTAATTATTCAATATCCATTGTGAAAATATAATGTATACTAATATTAATAATGTTAATATTATTGAATGTTTCCAAAATTAGTACTAAAAATTTACTTTATAGTGCCTGGTGTCTTAAACTTCATGAATTCTTCATCTTGAGTTATATCAAACATTCGTGTATATATTCCATTGGCTTAGATAGTACTTTAGCTTAACTCTGTAACAAATGATAGTTACACAAGGTTTGAAAGATCTGTAAAACCCATTGTCAAAACATAGACCATGCAACAGGCTTGGCATCATGTTTCTCTTTTACTCATTAAAAGATGTTCATTTAATCCCTTATATTCCTTTTCCATGAGATTATACCTTCTTTGTAATAGTACAAGTTGGAGGCAGGGGGTGCCAAGGGGGAGAATCTAGTTAATGAGAAAGGATGTATTTCTGAAAGTAAAATATAACTGTTTATTCTTTACTTTCCTTACACCTCATCTCATCTTAATATTAGGTTTATATTTGTATGACTTATACAATAAAACTCCTTTTTTTCTATTTTAAAATTCCCTACGTCTTATATTTGTTTCACTTTGCTGCCCAAGTCCTCTAGATAATTAGAATTTTCTCCTACAAATTTTTCATCTTTACTGTAAGGCCCTTGAACAGCATGAGCCTCGTTGATTTACTCAGCTATAACCTTAAAACTTTGGCATCCAACTTTACATGTGAATGCTGCTGCTTTTCCTAACAAGGCCCTGGGAGGATGACCTTATTTCGTGTATGTTTTGTTAGATTCATCCCTTGAGCTTTTCTTCCAAATAGGGATAGAAAAAGAAGGAAAAGAAATGGAATGTCCCAACAGGGCTCATAAGTATGGCTCAATCCTTTCAATTTTCTTCCTAATGAAGAAATGTTAAGCTTAGTGAGTAGACTGCCTCTATGATAACTTTATCCACACACAAAATGGCTCTCTTATTATTAGACTAAATCTCCTTACTAGAACTGGTGTTACTCTCAGATTAGCATTTTATGTTTTTGTTATTGCCTGAATAACTTTACATAATTTTAAATATAACAAAAATCTGTATAAAACTAGCAACCACTTTGAGGTCATATTTTGCAACATTTGGGGTCATACTTTGCAAATATGCTGCATAATCCTTTGCCCATTAGTATATTTTTACTAGTTTAAATGTTCACTCTGAGTTCTTAGTTTTCTCAAGGCCCATTATGCTTTTATACTGTTAAGTTAATATTCTAAAAGTGAAAATTTGAAAAAATGATTAATAGTGGCATAAAAAAATAGTTTCTCAGGAATATATGTTGACTTGTATGGACTGTTGAAAGTTGTATCATAATATTAAATATAATTATTTGAGTAGGGTATTACATTCTGTAACACTTTGATTAATCAGTCACCATTTATCTTTATCTGTGATAGATAAAAATGTCTGCATTTCTTAAATTTACAATTTCTATCTCTTCCTCCAGGTATCATTGTATACTGACTTTTTTTTGTTGACTGTGAGATGATATTATTTCATTAGAAGTAGTAGTTGTTACTGTAACTAGCTAAATGCTTTCAACAACACTTGCCATTTTTATATTTCCATAACAATGTCCAACAAAATTAAAAAGTGGTCATTATTGTATCTTCTAAAAAACTTTGATATAGTGACCATATATTAAGATCAAATTGCTTTTACATTTTATTCTTTTATGTCATATATATCTCAATTCACTTTTATTTAAATGAAAACTGAAAACTGGTTAAAGCAGAACATCCACAGAGAATTAGAAGACCATATTAAATGTGACAATGATAAAAGGGACTTAGGAGAAATTCTAGTCAGGGCAAAATTTTTGGGAAACAAGGAGTGAAAAAGTAATTTATGATTTATTTATTTGAGGAATTGTAAATTAGGAATTTCAAGTTGAATATGTGAATCATTTTTCTATTTCTGAAAGAGGTTTCAAGCTCAAAATTTCCCAAGCAATTTTTGCCCTTTCCCCTCACAGCTGACATTTCTCCTATATTTTTTGTCTTAGTCAATAGAATCATCATACACCCACTTTCACAAATAAAGATCTCATAGATATTCTTAATTCCTTTCTGCTCACATCCCACTTTAAATTAGTCACCAAGTTCAGTCTATTTTATTTTCGAAATATCTTACTTTCTCTCTACCTCCTTTCCCTCTGCCATTGTAGTCCAAGACAATATTATCTTTTACTTAAACTAAGGTTCTCTTAACTGGTCCTTCAGTTCTCTTCCCTTTCTGTCCTTCCTCTTTTGGGGCCCTAGAATTGCATTTCTAAAACAAATCCATCTGTGTTGGTTCTCTGCTCACAAACTTTCAATGAGGCCACATGGCTTGTAAAAATCCAGGTTCCTTCTAGTGGTTTTCTAAATTAATCATACATGACTTTGAAATACATAATCAAGAGTTCTGCATTCCCTCCACACTTGTATTGTGATTACTTTTTTAGTATTTCCCCAAACTCAAGCTGTGAGTTTCTAGAACTCAGGAATTTTGTTTTACTCATCTAAAAGTATAGTTTGTCTTCCATAATAATTTCTCCTTGAATTTTTTTTCACCTGCTATGAAAGTTTTAAAATCTCACGCCTCTTCTCCACTGACCTTGCTTAGGCACTTATGAGATCTGCACTGGTTTCTTAACTGGTTTCCAACCTCCAACTTTGTGCTTCCTCAAAACCATCTTTCATGTAGCCTCTAGACTGAACTGGCTAAAACTTCATTTGCTTAATATCCTTTCATAACTTATTTTTCTATAGGGTTATGTCTATGTTTCTTAATATGACATACAATGTTCTCCACCAATCATCCATGCCAACCTCTGGAGTGTTATTTATTCCCATTTCCTGTCCTGTTATCATATGGTTATATATATCACATGGACCCGTTATCATACAGTTTGATTAATCTAGTAGTTAGTTCCTCACATCTATTTCATGCCTCATTGTCCATGCAGTTTCCTCTATCTGGCATTATCCCTGACTCTTATCTTTCCTGTATTTTGCTGGATAAACTTCCTATTCACCTTTTAAAACTCAGTTCAGGCACTATACCCTCTAGAAAGTGTTCTTCGAATCCTGTCATCCCACCTCTAGTGAAGCTAAGGGCCCATCCTTTAAGATCTTATAGAACTTGTAGCATTACCCTATCAGTTTATTTACTTCATTTTTTGGAAAACAGTTTGTTTCTATTTCAATCAATGAGTTCTATATATCTTAGAAGAAAGAATATGACTTCTTCTTCAAGAAGTACCTAGAACAACGTTGACCAACTATGAGGTGCTTAGTAGATATTTGTGGAACAGAAGTAAATTGCTGATCATAGCTTTTCATTTGTATCTCCAATTTTTTTCACCATGTTCCAAAAACTTAGATTTTTATATGTGCTGTTTTATTTTCCAACTTCCCTGAAGTTATTCATGTCATTTTTTTCCCTATTGAGAATGCAACCTTCTTTTAAACCACCCTATGGAAATGCTACATAATTTTATAGAGCTATTTTGACTGCCTTCTCCTCCCTAAGGCTTTTGGTGATTCCTCATATTACTGAACTAAATGCCTACAGCAGTCTGTTTCTTGTCATCATTTTATTTGACAGCTATGGGTCCTTATTTTACTCATTTCCTGATACATGGTCAGCTTCAAGACGCTAAGTGTGCTTTTGTTTGTGCTTGTGTTTTTGTTGTACTACATATTATGTATCATAATTCTTGTTAAAATAGATGTTTCATAAATATTTATTCATTTGAAGAGAACTATTTCTGCTATTGTTTACAGAATGATTTTCCTCAAAAGTGCAACTTAAGTAATAATTTCCAACTACAAAAAGTTGCTTACAGAAACCAACTAAATGAAAAAGAGATAATCTAATAAAAACACAAAAACTTGACATAACTTCAAAATAATATATTCTGAAGAAAAGGTCAGCACAGCTAGCTTCCTGATGGGCTGACAAGCCATTCCTCTAAGGGATACTGATAAGTTGGTAAAAATAATAGCCAATAACCTAGATTCTATAGAAAAGTAAACTAGGTGGTTATCAGACTAAAAAAAAGAGGTAAACACGTCTACCGGGGAGGAATAGATGTAATGAGAAAGATAACCACATAGCTTGCTTTCAGACAGAAGTAAAAATAGCAAGGTTTTATACCGAATTAGGGAAATAACAGAAGGACTGGATCAATCCTCACATGCAGATAGAATAAATCTTCAATGTGGTTCACTGAAGAGTAGTGGAGCATGTCTATGAGAACACAGAACAAGTACTCTACTGGGAATACTCAAGATCTCTGCTGAACTCTCCGTCTTCTGCTACCTGCACCAATCCATCAGACAATAGAAAAGTGGGTGGGCACAAATACTACTTTGAGGATAAAGAAACCCTTCTCAGATATGGCATAAATAATCTGAGATATCCCTATATCACATGAGAATAAATTCTGAACAGAATCTCTCATTATGGACAAGAAAACTAGAAAAAGTAAGTAGTTAAGCAAATTCAACACAACAAACACATGAGATACATACCATAATATCAAAAGGCAAAGTACTAAATTTGAAGAATTTATTTAAAGTAACAGAAGAAACTTTCTCAAAATTATTTCACCCTATAGAACACAAAAGAATATAGGTTTTGTGTGTGAGTTTATTAAGAAAATAAAAAAGACAGCTTCAATAAAAGTAAAAAAGAGCAGACCCAACTAAGATTATTGCACAATTAATAAATATAGTAATATAAGAAGCAGCAAGGAATGGAAAACACTGAAAACCATAATACATACATGGAAGAGTGTCTCTAGATTATCACTGTGAGTACAGCTTAAAAATAGGAAGTTATAAAAGTAATTGGAAAGAAGCTAATACATATGCATGATGGATAAAGATAATCCAACATAGATAACGGATATAAGTGAAATAGAGAAATCAACAAATGGAAGTAGGCTTATTCAACAATTTAACACAAAAATGTTCATGAAGAGGAGAAAAAATCTCTGAAACTTTAATGTGAAGTCACACATTATATCTCAGCAAAATTTATTAAGAATTCTCAATATTTTAGAGAGAGAGAGAGCCCCCAAAGCCTATACCCATTAATGGCCTGACCTCATTCCCCTATACCAACCCGCGGCAACCACTATCTACTTTCTGTCTTTATAGATTTGTTTATTCTTGATATTTCATATAAATGTAATGATAAGATATGTGGATTTTCTGGCTGGCTTCTATTGCTTAGTATGTTTGAAGGTCATCCATGTTGTAGCACTAATTAGTAATTCATTTATTTTTATTGCCAGATAATATAGATGTACATTTTATTTATCCATTAATTAGTTGATGAATGTTTGAGTTGTTTCTACATTGGGGCTCTTATGAATAATGCTGCTATTAGAATTTATGTACAAATATTTGCTTGAATATCTATTTTCAATAATTTTCCATATATGTATAACTAGAAGTGAAATTTCTGGGTGATATGGTAATTCTATGTTTGTTTGAGGAACGAAGGAACCACAAAACAGTTTTTTCTCAGTAGTTACACTATTTTATATTTCCACCAGCAGTGTATGAAGGTTCTAATTTCTTCATTTACTAATTATGGTCAGTATTTTGTGTTTTTTTTGTTTTATTAGCTATTCTGGTGAGTATGTGATGGTATATAATTGTGGTTAATGATTAATAATAGTGAGCATCTTTTCATATGCTCATCGGTTATTTATATGTCTTCTTAAAGTATGTAATTTTGAAAACAGAATTACTTTATGCTACTCAGTTTGTTTCAAATTTTTTAGAAACTTGGAGGAATATTTTAAAGAATTAATATTTTCTGTCATGATTGAAATTTTGTAATTCTTTTCATTCCACCTTAGTTTTTCTTCTGTTATTTATATATTAATGTGTTTTGAAATTATATGTGTAATGTGATATATCTTTTGTGGTGCATACTAATCCCTTTCCCTCTATAAATGAAAAAGGATGTTAATTACATCACCTAATGAGAAAAATTAATTTTTCTGACTGATAGAATTTGGATGATGTTTTAAAACATGTCTTTTAAACACTAAAGTTGTGTTTAAATTTACAACAAATTTACTGTTTATTTTCTTTAAGATAAACATGTATACACATTTTTTAAAAGAAGACACAAAAATGACCAGAAGGTATATGAAAAGGTGCTTAACGTCACTAATCATCAAGGGAATGTAAATCAAAACCACAGTGAGACATGACCTTACACATTTTAGAATGGCTATTATCAAAAAGACAAAAGATAACAAATATAGGCAAGGATATGGAGAAAAGGGAATCCTTGTACACTGTTGGTGGGGAGGTAAATTGACAGAGCCATTATGAAAAGCAGCATGGAGAGTTCTCAAAAAATTAAAAATAGAACTACCTTATAATCCAACAATCTCACTTGGTGGTATATAAAGGAAATCAAATCAGTATGTCAAAGAGATGCCAGCACTCTCACATCTATTGCAGCATTATTTACAATAGTCAAGATTCAGAATCAACCTGTGTCTATCAAAGGATTACTGGATTTTAAAAAATGTTCTTTCTCTCCTTGCTTTCTCTCTCTTTACACACACACACACACACACACAGACACACACACATCCACACACACACAGACACACACACATCCACACACACATGAATATTATTTAGCCTTTATAAAGAAGGAAATACTGTCATTTGTGACAACGTGAGTGAACTTGAGGATGTTATGCTAAGCCATGCATAAAAACACAAACACTGCATGATCTTACTTGCATTTGGAGTCTGAAAAAGTCAAACTCAGAAGTGGAGTCACACTCAAGTGATAGTTGCCAAAGGATGGGAGTAGAGAAAATGAGGGGATGTTGGTCGAAGTCTACAGAGGTTCAGTTATGCAGGATCGATAAATTCTGGAGATCTAATGTGAAGCATGATGACTATAGTTAATAACACTGTATTGTTGTCTTTGTTTGTGTTACTATAACAAATTACTACAGACTGGGTAATTTAAAAAACAACAGAAATTTATTTCCCACTATCTGGAGGCAAGAAAGTCCAAGATCAAGTTGCCCGTAGAGTTACTATCTGATGAGGGCTGCTGCTTCCTCCAAGATGGTGCCTTGTTCCTATGTCCCTCTGAGGGAAAAATCCTGTGGCAGATGGGACAGAAGGGTGAAAGGGGATGATGCTAGTTCCTTCCTGCACATTTATAAGATCACTAATTCCATTCATGAGGGCTCCATCCTCATGACTTAACCATCTGCTAAATGTACCACTTCTTAATACTAGCACATTGGTGATTATGTTTCAACACATAAATTTGGGGGATTCATTCAGACCATAGCAATTGTATACTCAAAATTTACTAAGAGAGTAAATCTTAAATATTCTCACCACACACAGAAAAATAAGTTATCTATTTGAAGTGATGGATATGTTAATTAGCTCGATCATGGTAATCATTTCACAGTGTTTAGGTATATCAAGATATCACATTGTACACCATAAATATAATCAATTTCCCTTGTTAATTATACCTCAATAGATGTGGAAAAACTAAAATAATAAGCATATATCAAGTTTACAACAATGCAATAATTTGTATTAAGAAATGAAAGAGACCTGGGTGTGGTGGCTCACGCCTGTAATCTCAGCACATTGGGAAGCCGAGGCAAGCGGATCACTTGAAGTCAGGTGTTCAAGACCAGCATGACCAACACAGTGAAACCTCCATCTCTATTAAAAATACAAAAATTAGCTGGGCATGGTGGCACAAGCCTGTAAACCCAGCTACTCGGAGGCTGAGGCACGAGAATCGCTTGAACCCGGGAGGCAGAGGTTGCAGTGAGCTGAGATCACACCACTCCACTCCAGCCTGGGAGACAGAGTAAGACTCTGTCAAAAAAAAAAGAGGGGAGACAGATTCGAAATGGTTAACTAAAAGCAGCTCATGTGCACTGCTGTCATGGAAAGGCAACAAAGTGCTGAGCAAATACTGAGTTTTATGGCGAATCGTTTAATAAACTACATCAGGACGCATCAAGGGGGCAAGAGAATACACGGGTGACAGAGAAGAGTAAAGCAGGGCAGGTGCCCACTCAGGACTGGTACAGAGCTAGGAGAGGCTCCCCAACATGTGGAAAGGGTGAGAGAATAAGAGCCCCCAGGGAATCCACATTTCCCACAGGTACCTGTGCGATACTGAGAATGAAAGAATCCTCTTTCACAACCCCAACAGGCCTCTAGACCAATACAGAGATCTGCCCAGAGTTTCTGAAGAGGTACCACTTAAGACCACAGGGGGCCCCACAGGCCTTAGACTCCTTGGCAGCCCAGGGCCAGCTGCCATAATACCAATAGAGGCAGTCACAGTGCTGGAGGAGCAGTCAGACTGCTCCACTCCTCCCTGCCCAGCAAGGCTCTACTCCTGCTTCCAGTGCAGAAACCACTCCACTGCCTGAACTCTGCCAATGGGCACAGTTCTGTGTTCCCCTGGAAGAAATCCAGAAATTGGACTGGGCAATTCCTCCCAACCCCACGGCTACTAGCCAGGTGGGACCTGCCACCTTGGGCTTCCAGCACAGCAGCTGCTCTCCTGCCTGAACTCTTCTGGGGAACACAGCCCTGTGTTCCTCCAAGAAACACCCAGACAGTGCATGGGGTAACTCCATAGCCAGGAAAGACTCTCTGGCTTGGGCAGCACCCAAGGAGGGGAGGGGCTCCTACACCCAGAACACTGAGTGGGGTGAGACGCCTGGATTCATGAACTGACAGGGGAGAGGGCCATGCCTTCTTCTACAGAACCAGTTTAAAAAGAGTATGCCCTGTCTGCTAGCTGTGGCCTCTGCCTGAGGGTACCCCATGTCATGAAGCACCTAACAGAGGAAATGCAGGCATGGTGCCAGTGATGGGCAGGGGCTCCTCCAAGGCCCTGGAACAGACCTAATGAGGGAATTCTCCCTCTCTCCCTCGCATCACAGAGCATACTACAGAAATACAAAAGAGCCACATGGCTGAATAAGAGGCTATCTGCCAGCCATCACTCTTAAGTGCCATTTACTGGATACCAGACCAAGTTACAACACCAAAAATATTTTGCCAGTATACAGTACCTGAAACCTAAGACAAAAATTTGTTCACAATAAAGATCCTGTACAGAGCCTTAGACCTCTAAAAGCACCCAGAAATGAAGCAAGCTGATTATACTCATCTTATGTCACAGTTAATAAAACAAAAGCCCTCTCAGATAAGAAAAAATCAGTGCAAGAATTCTGGCAATTCAAAAGCTAGTGTCTTCTTACCTCCATACAAACACACTAGTCCCAGAACAATGGTTTCTAACCCATTGAAATGGCTGAAATGACAAAAAACAGAATGCAGAATCTGGATGACAAGGTAGCTCACTGAGATTCAGGAGAAACTTGAAACTCAATCCATGGAATCCAAAGAATCCAGTAAAATGATCCAAGAGCTGACAGTCAAAAGAACTGTTTTAAGAAAGAATCAAACCGAACTTCTGGAATTGAATTTTCTACAGTAATTTCATAACGCAGTTGGAAGAATTAACAGGAGAATAGACCAAGCTGAGGAAAGAATCTCAGAGCTCAATGACTGATTCTTTGAATCAACTTAGTCAGACAAAAATAAAGAAAAAATAATTTTAAAAAATAAAAAAACCGTTGATAAATATGAGATTATGTAAAGAGACAAAATCTATGAATCATTGGCATGCCTGATATAGAAAGGGGAGAGAGTAACCAACTTGTAGAACATATTCGAGGGTATAGTCTATGAAAAATTATTCAATCTTGCTAGAGAGGTGGGCATGCAAATTCAAGAAATACAAATAACTCCTGTGAGATACTATACAAGATGACCATCTCCAGGGCACATAGTCATCAGATTCACCAAGGTTATTGCAAAAAAAAAAAAAAAAAAAAAAATCTTAAAGGCAGGTTAGAGAAAAAGGCCAGGTCAGTTATAAAGGGGGCTCCATCAGGCTAGCGGCAGGCATCTCAGCAGAAACTTTATGAGCCAGAAGAAATTTGGGGCCTAATTTTAACATCCTCAAAATAAATTCCAACCATCAATTTCATATCTCTCCAAACTAAGTTCCTAAGCTCTGAAAGATAAATAAAATCCTTCTCACACAAGCAAACACTAAGGGAATTTGTTACCACCAGACCAGCCTTATAAGAGTGCTAAACCTGACACAAGCAACCGGGAAAGGACTCCCTCTTCAATAAATAGTGCTGGGATAACTGGCTAGTCATATGCAGAAGAATGAAACTGGACAGTCTCTTTTTTCACTATATGCAAAAATTATGTAAAAATGATTAAAGACTTAAATGTAAAACCTTAAACTATAAAAATCCTAGAAGAAAACCTAAGAAATACCCTTCGCAATGTTGGCCTTTGCAAAGACTTGGCCTAAGGCCTCAAAAGCAATTGCAACAAAAACAGAAATTAATAAGTGGGGCCTGATTAATCTAAAGAGTTTTTGCACAACAAAGGAAACTATCAACAGAGTAAATGGACAGAATGAGAGAAAATATTAGCCAACTATGCATCTGACAAAGGTCTGATAACAAGAATGTATAAGGAATTTAAACAAATCAATAGCAAAAACAAACAACCCCATTAAAAAGTGGACAAAACACAAAAATAGACACTTCTCAGAAGACATACAAGTGCCCAACAAACATATGAACAAATGCTCATTATCTCTAATCATCAGAGGAATGAAAATTGTAGTCACAATTAGGTACCATCTCACACCAGTCAGAATGGCTATTATTAAAAATTCAAAAAAAAACACAGATGCTGGCATGGCTGCAAAGAAAAGGGAATGCTTATATACTGTTTATGGGAAGGTAAATTAGTTCAGTCACAGTGGAAAGCAGTTTGGAGATTTCTAAAAGAACTTGAAACAAGGCAACCATTCAACCCAGCAATCCCGTTACTGGGCATATATCCAACGAAAAATAGATTATTACACCAAAAAGACACATGCATTCATATGTTCATCACTGCACTATACATAAGAGCAAATACATGGAATTCACCTAGGTGCCTATTAATGGTTAATTGGATAAAGAAAATGTGGTACATATATACCATGGAATACTATGCAGCCATACAAAAGAATGAAATCATGTCCTTTGCAGCAACATGGTTGGAACTGGAGGTCATAATCCTAAGTGAGTTAATGCAGGAGCAGAAAACCAAATAATGCAGGTCCTCACTTAAGTGGGAGCTACACATTAAGCATGCATGGACATAAATATGAGAACACTAGACACTGCAGACTACTAGAGGGAGGTAAGAGAAAGGGGAGCATGGATTAAGAAACTACCTACTGGGTACTATGCTCACCACTCAGGAGCAATATACCCGTGTTACAAACCTGCATGTGTACCCCCTGTATCTAAAATAAAAATTGAAATTAAGAAAACTTTAAAAAAATAGAGAGTGAGAAAGTATGAAACAGAGAAACAAAGAAAGGAAGCACTCAAAGCAAATATACCAAGAAGTAAACAGCGGCAAATTCCCATTGATGAAAGTATTGACTGTTATTTGCTTTGTAATTTTCTATAATTTATTTTTAATTTTCATATTGATTCCTAAGTCCTAAAACAAGTTCTTTCTGCTTCAGGGTGGCAAGTCGATTAAACACGCATGAATAAACTTGAGTCTATGGGCAAATTGAATATAATAATAGTAATCAATAAGTGTTTAGATGCAGTTTTCATGCTCCATAGGAAAATATCAAAAATGAATATCTGAGAGGTAGTCCAATGCCTTCCTTTATAATACAAAGCAGGATGTTTTATGACTTTGTTTTGTAATTTAGCTTTAAAGATGCTCTGTTAACTAGCAGAGGTTATACATAAAAATCATCTTAAATCTCAATTAAAGACATTATCAGTAAAAGCAAAAGTAAGCAGTCCATTTTTTAATAATGGAGTTTGAAATTACTTGATGTGAAAGAAATGAAATAAAATTTTAAGCTTTTTTGGCCTCAGGATTCTCAGGAAAGAACAAAAAGACAATTATAAAATGGTTTAGCTTCTTTTATATCTTAAATAAATAGAATGGGATTTTTGTTTAATATATAATGTATCATTTAAAGTGCTGATAAGATAAAGTAGTAGAATGTCATATGTTTCCAGTGGTAGTTATATAGCTGAAACTAAATAATAGATTTGTTGTTAAAATACTAATTTTAAAGTACTTTTAAAATAATCTTAGCTTCAATATCAATGGAGTGACAATTTTAACATTATCCTGAATGTTTATTAATATTTTTACTATATATCTTTTATTCCTGAATTCACTAATACCCATATGTCAGTAAAGAACATATTTATTCTTTTTGTTACATTAAATTAAAAGTCAAGATATAAAAGATGAGTTATGTAACAATTTTATTTAATTTTATCTAAGTATAACTGTAATTCACATAATTAAGATATATCATCATTGAAAATATCTTATTTCTCATTATGTTTCTAAGCCATATATTGCTTTACGTTTGTGTGCTGCCTGTATAGTACCGGACCTTAAAAATAAAAAAATGCCATATATCTTTACTGGGTCCTTATTTTATTTTTTTTTTGCTCTGTAGTGACTAAACAGCCTCAATTTTGAAATGTATAAAGTATATATTTATATGTTTCCAAAATTTATATGTTTATTTTGAAATGTATAAAGTATATATTTATGTTTCCAAAATTTATGTTTATTTTGAAATGTATAAAGTATATATTTATATGTTTCCAACTGAATATTTCAAAATATTGACAATTATTACAAAGATTAGTTCAGAACATGTATTTGCAAAGTGTCAGCATTTGAGATTATTTTGCCTTTATATTTATTATTAAACAACTCTTGGTACAAATGCAGAGGAGAGCCCACAAAACCATGTGGAGAAAATGGTCTTAAATGAAAGAGGAATAACTTCCCACTGTAATACAAAAGAACAATGTAATGTGTTTAAATAGATGAAAATTGTTTGATATCTGGAAGATGAGGTTGTTCCTTTACAATTTCTATTTTATTGTCATCATTACTATTAATAGGAATGCCATCAGTTGATTGTAGAAGGCTTCAGGTGGGTGGAGATTAAGGAATGAAGAGAAGCTTTGAACTAGCTCTTGTGGGAGGGTGAGAATAAGTTGCAAATAGAAATATAATAATGGTTAGGATATTCAAGTGCATTTGAAGTTGGTAAATATTACAGGAGTCAAGACATCATTAGCATCAATGGTAATTTCTCTAGAATTTCTTGATTGTCTAAGTGATATGGGTTGTCTGTGTCTCCCCCGAAATCTCATGTTCAATTGTACTCTCAGAATTTCCACATATTGTGGGAGGGACCTAGTGGGAGGTAATTGAATCATGGGGTCTGGTCCTTCCTGTGCTATTCTCATTATGGTGAATAAGTCTCACAGGATCTGATGGGTTTATCAGGGGTTTCTGCCTTTGCTTCTTCCTCATGTTTCTCTTGCCACTGCCATGTAAAAAGTGCCTTTTGTCTTCTGCCATGGTTCTGAGGCCTTTCCAGCCATGTGGAATTGTAAGTCCAGTTAAATCTCTTTTTGTTCCCAGTTTCAGGTATGTCTTTATCAGCAGCGTGAAAATGGACTAATACACTAAGTGAAGTCATAAGAACTTGTAATAACTTGGACAGTTGGGGATTGTTCAGGACTAAAGTACTGTCATACAGAGGAAATGAAATATTGAAGGATCCAGGGTGTTGAGAATATAGGAGAGTGTAAATAAAATGATATGCTGTGGAATAAGGTAGATGAAGAAGAAAACAAAATTTAGATTTGTGCAGTACCGAATTGTAAGTTTATCATTCAAATGTAAAATTTATGCTTTTTTTGTTAGGTTAAAAAAGATTGTTTTTCCTTATGGGTAATTTTTTTTATCTACCTAACATTTGCTGTACTGTTTATTTTATTTCAATTTAAATATTTTCCATAACTGATTTATTTGTTACCCTTTTTAATTGTGAAATATACCTCTAGAACAGTGCATAAGATATATGTGAGCAATTTTAGGCATAATTACAAAGTGGTAAAGTGATGGAACATTGCCTGATTTCCATGTGTATTCCTCCCTAACTACCTATTCCTTCTCTTCTTGGAGATAACCAATACCCTGATTTTGTGAATATAATAATCTTAGAATTATTTTTTATTGTACCAATTATACATGACTTCTAAACTGCATAGGCCATATCTCTGATAGATAAGGGAAATATGTGGTTTGTATTTATAAGCAACTTCTTCTTAATCATAGTGATTATGAGATGCATGTGGATTGTTGTGTGTAGCTGTAGCTCATTTATTTTTACTACTGTATAACAGGAGTAATCAGACTTGTTAATTGCATGTCCTTTTCACACTCTAAAAATTATTGAGAACCACAGAAAGTATTGGTTTATGTGTTGTATCTGTAAACATGTATTAAATTAGAAATAAAAAATAAAATATTTTGTAAATTTTATGTTTATTATAATTATGTAAGCTTATTACAAATATCTTATTACATGGCAATGCAAATCACATAATTTTTAAAAAAATTATTGCCATTTGAAAAATTCAGTGACAAGAGTAGCATTGTTTCATATATTTTCATCTCTAATATCTGACAAAAAGAGATAGCTGGATTCTAATATTTTCTTCTCCATTTAATCTGTTGTAATAGGTACAAAGAAGTATACAAAAAATATAAATAAAAACCAGCATCACACAGATATTTAAGTAGAAGACATCAGAATCTTAATAAAGTGTACACCTTATTTTTGACACTGCACAAAACTCAAAACATGGTTGTTTTTCAAAGTTAAGTTGCAATGTGAACTTGAAACTATGTCAGTGAACTTTATATTCTGTTAGTTTAAAATCCACTTGTCTGTCTGCAACTTGAATCAGTCTTTACCTATCTATCATTCTGAAACATTATTCATTGGTCATTTGGAAAATCATGTTATCAGAATTATAAGGATCTTTTAAATTTCAATAAATTTAATATTTCATTAAATAATATCAAAAAATTCATTTGTCAGTATCATCAGGAATCTCATCAGAAAAAGCCCATAAATAATAGAAAGCAGTCAAACTCCAACTAGTGGGTAAAAGTCCCTTGAAATTATAACCTTATGGGTTCAAATTTTATCATTAGCAATAAATAGGGGAAGTTGTTTTTCTTGAAGTGATGGGGTTACTTTGTTATTTTTAAGACAAGTATGAAATACTTAAGTCAGAATATCCATAATTTGCTTATCAGTTATTTTTTTCAAGTAGAAATGGAAAAAGCAGCTGATTCATTTGCACCTAAAAAAAAAAAAAAAAAGGTGTTGTGCCCTGGTAAAAACCATCATATTTTAGTATCTGGCAGAAATGCTTTATAAACTCTCTTTTCTTTCCACAGAATATTAAAAACATATGTATTCATGGAATGAGATTCAATGACATTTAATATTGTTACTGCTCGTTTGAGGAGATTCTTAATTGAAACTTTTTTTCTCTTGTGACTGTAGTGAAGAACACAACGAGTACTAGTACAGTTTGGTGCCACTGCTGGGATTTGTGTTAGGACAGGAAGGCTTTATTTGCTATCACTCTGCATAATCATTGCAAATGTTAATACAACGTAAAAAGCAAAATGTGTCTTATTATTATCAAAATAATTTTGACTCTGCAGACCCTCTGAAAGTGCCCCAAGGACTGTCAGGGATACATGACAGCACTTTGAAAAACCATTGCTACTTAGTATTCCAAGGTATGAATATATCACAATGTATTTAATCTTTTTACTAGAAATGGGCATTGAATCATTTCTGGGTCTGTTTCTATTTTTTCATTTTTCTTCTCATTGTGTATTATATTTTCATGTTTCTTTGAACGCTTGGTAATTTTTTATTGGATGCCAGACAGTGAATTTTACCATGTTAGGAGCTAGATTTTTTTCTTTGCAATTGCTTCAAATGTTTTGGGGCTTTGTTCTGTGATAGTTATTGAAGATAGTTGATCTTTTAAATATTTTAAGATTTATTAAGGACTATCAGAACAGTCTTTTTTTTTTTTTTTTTTGAGACAGAGTCTGGCTCTGTCGCCCAGGCTGCAGTGCAGTGGCGCGATCTCGGCTCACTGCAAGCTCCGCCTCCCAGGTTCATGCCATTCTCCTGCCTCAGCCTCCCAAGTAGCTGGGACTACAGGCACGTGACACCACGCCCGGCTAATTTTTTGTATTTTTAGTAGAGACGGGGGTCTCACCATGTTAGCCAGGATGGTCTCGATCTCCTGACCTCGTGATCCGCCTGCCTCGGCCTCCCAAAGTGCTGGGATTACAGGCATGAGCCACCGCGCCCGGCAAGAACAGCCTTTAAGTTAGGACTAATTTTCTCTCTGCTGAGGCAGGGCCCTCTGAGTACTCTCCCCAGTACTTCATTCATCAGGAGTTTTTTCTGGTTTATGGGTACACTATGGCTTGCCCTGTCTTAGTTCTGGGGATTGGACTGTCTTTTCCTTTTAGTTGCTTTTTCCCTTGGTCCCAAGTAGCATCTTCTGAAGCAAGTGCTGACCAATAACTAGCTAAATAACCCATTTTAGACCCCCAGAGCTCTCATTCTATACAACTCTCTTCTCTCTGTACAGCTTTCTCTTCCTTGTACTTTTTATGGAAAATTCTAACTACCTTGTTGTGACAGATGCATTCCAAAGTGATTCCTAAGGAGTTACATATCTGTATAATCCCCTCCTCTAGAGTACTGGCAGACCCTGTGGCATGCTTCTAACCAATAGAATATGCTAAAAACAACAGAATTTCACTCCCTGGATTAAGTTATGTTATATACAACTCCAGTTGGGCAGACAGGAGAGATTCTCCTGCTTGCTGGCCTTGAGGAAGCTAACAGCCGTGTTGTTAACTGCCTATAGAGAGTGCCACCTGCCAGGAAATTCGGGCTGACTTTAGGACCTGAGGATAGACTCTAGCCAATAGCTGATAATTTTCCACAGGGAGATGAATTATGCAAAAAACCTGAATGAGTCCAGAAGCAGATCTTTCTCTAGTTGAGCCTCTGGATGAGAAGCAGCCCTGCTGACACCTTGATTGCTGTCATGTATAAGACCTTGAGCAAGGACCAAGATAAACTATGCTCGAATTTCTGACCCACAGAAACAGTGATATAATAAATAGGTGTTATCTTAGCCACTGAGTTTGCGGTAATTTCTTGTACAGTAATGAAATACAAATGCATTTGGCCTCCCATACACCTAGCTTCATGTTCTCAACTCAAGGAATCCACCACACTTTGTTTGAATTCACCATCTCTACACTGCATCCCAGAAAATCTGGGCAAAAACTGAGGAAATTGTAAGCTCCACAGCATTTTTTCCCTTCATTCGGGAATCACTGACCTCAACCATATAAGAAAACCATCGTAGCCTAACATATGTTCTTTTTTTCTTATTTTTGCTAAAAGCAGAGGCCTTTTATTGATTTTTTTATTTTGCAAATATGTCTTTTCATTCTCTTTGTGGTATCTTTTGAATAATGGAAGACCTGGATTTTAAATGTTGTGAAATTTGGCATAGATATATTTTTCTTTATTAGTGCCTTTTACATCAGGTTTAAAAAGTCCTTCTCTTTCCCTGCCACAAGATTATGAAGTAATTTCTATTATAATCTTCTGTCAGCTTTATAGTTTTTCTTTTCACATTTGGGTCTTTAATTGAACTAGATTGACTTTAGATAAACAACTGTTTCAGCAACATTTATTTTAAAAGTACAAAATACCTGTTTGATCTAAGGGGCCACCTCTGTCACATGTCAGTTGTTCATAAATACATTTTGTTTATGAGCATCCTTTTCTCTTCTATGAGTGTAATTTTCTATCCTACACTAATAAAACACTGTCAATTACTATTCCTTCATAACATCTGCATATATGACAAAGAAAGACTCTTTTCCTTGTTATTCTTCTTTCTTCAAGATTTTCTTTGTTATTCTTAGATCTGTATATTATCCAATAATTTTATAATCTGCTTGGCAAGTTCCAAAAACCATGTTGAATATTTTGTTTGGAATTGTATTATAGTTTCATTTGAGGAATATTTATATGTAGATAATATTAAGTCCTCTAATCCATGAACAAATTATAGAATAGTTCTCAATTCACTGATGTTTACTTTTAATATGTATCTCTAAAGTTTTGTAATTCACTCCATGATCTCTTGTCCTTCTTTTATTTGATTTATTCCTAGGTAATTTATATTTTCGATTATAGGATATTTAATTTTTCTTTCTGTTTTTTGCTGATATCTTTAATTATAATTGATTTTTGAATACTTATTTTATATTATACATTCGTTAACTCATTAATTATAACTTACAATTGGTCTTTAGATAATGTCTTGGATTTTCTATGTACGTAATTATAACGTCTGTGGATCATGACAGTTCTTTCCTTTCTTCTCTTCTCTTTTCCATTTTCTCCTGCTCTTTCCTCTTTCCTTCTTTCACTTGCTATCTAGAACCTGCATTATAATTTCAATTTGTGATGCTGAGCAACCTTGTCTTATTCTGAAATTTAAATAAAAAACTTTCATTGCTTCTCTGCCAAGTATCATGCTGTGTTCATTTTGTCTTTAAATTTGAGTGATAGGTTCATTTATTTTCTAATATGAAAGTGAAGTTGCATTCCTGAGATTAAACCCAACTCTGTCATACTGAAATATACTTTTTATAAAATGCTAGAATAATTTATCTACAATTTTGGTATAACCTTTGTTAATGAGTGAGAATGACTTGTAATATTCTTGTCTCATACTTTCCTTATCAGATTTCTCTATCAAGATTATTCTACTTTTATAAATTTAGATAAAGACTACTCCCTTTTTCCCATTCTCTGAGAAAATGTATATAAAATCGAAAAGAGATAAATATTTGCTAGACTTAAAATATTTGAATATTTGGTAGATTTTGCTTGGGGAGCCGTTCAACCTTGGCGTTTGTGGAAGTTCATGTGTATATATCTATGAAAATCTTTGACTATCACTTAATTTTTTATTGATATGTAATATGTGAACTTTTTTAAGGGTACAGATGATATTTTGTTATATGCATAGAATGTGTAATTATCAAATAAGGATATTTAGGATTTTTATCACCACAAGCATTCATTTCTATGTGTTGAGAACATTTCAAATCCTCATTTGTAGCTAATTTGAAATGTTATTGTTAACTATTGTCACTCTACTAGCAAACATTAGAACTTATTCTTTCTATCTAACTACATGTTTGTACCCATTACCAAGTTATTTTCACCCTGCCCCCACACCCACATACTTCCCAGGCTGTGTTAACTGTCATCCTACTCTCTACCTCCATGAGATCAACTTTTGTAGCTCTCAAATATGAGTGAGTGGTTAAAGTGAGCATCCTTGTCTTGCTTCAGTTCTTAGAAAAAACACTTTTCCCTTTTTTTCCCTTCAGTATGATGTTAGCTGTGGGTATGTCCTGTATGAACTTTATTATGTTGAGGTATGTTTCTTCTATACTCCATTTGTTGAGAGTTTTTATCATGAAGAAATGTTGAATTATATTAAGTTTTGCTTCTGCATCTATTGCAATTATCACATGGATTTTGTCCTTTGTTTTGTTGATGTAATGTGTGCCGTTTATGAATTTGCACATGTTGAACCATCGTTACATCCCTAGGATAAATCCCACCGAATTATGATATACTGTCTTTTTAGTGTGCTGTTTGATTCTGTTTCCTAGAATTTTGTTGAGGATGTTTGCATCTATATTTATTAAGGATATAGGCCAGTAGTTTCCTTTTTTTTGTTGTTGCCTTGTCTGGTTTTGGTATCAGGGTAATGCTAGCCTTGTAGAATGAGTTAGGCAGAATTTTCTCCTGTTCAGTTTTTTTGAATAGTTTTTAAGGAGGATTGGTATTTGTTCTTCTTTATTCATTGGTAGAACACTCTGCAGTAAAATCATCCAGTACTGGGATTTTTGTTGTTGTTTTGAGGAGACTTTTATTACCAATTTAATCCTGTTACTCATTATTGATTGGTTCAGGTTATCTATTACTTCCTGATTCAATCTTGGGAGGTTGTGTGTTTCTAGGGATTTATTCATTGCCTCTAGGTTTTCCAGTTTATTGGAATATACTTGTTTACAATAGTCTCTGATGATATTTTGTATTTCTGTGGTATCAGTGGCAATGTTTCCTTTTTCATTTTTGATTTTGTTTGGGTATTCTTTCTTTTTCTTTGTTAGTCTAGCTAGCAGTTTATCAATTTTATTTCTTTTGAGAGAACAACTTTCAATTTATTAATCTTTTGTATTGTTCTTTTAGTCTCTGTTTAGTTCTGATCAGTTGTTTATTATTTATTTCCTTTAATAATTTTGGGTTTCATTTGTTCTTGCTTCTGTGGTTCCATGAAGTACGTCATTAGATTATTTATTTGAAGTCTTTTTACCTTTGTTTGTTTATTTGTTTTGAGACGGAGTCTTGCTCTGTCACCCAGGCTGGAGTGCAGTGGCGTGACCTTGGCTCACTGCAAGCTCCACCTCCCAGATTCAAGCGATTCTCCTGCCTCAGCCTCCCAAGTAGCTAGGATTACAGGTGCACACTGCCACGCCTGGCTAATTTTTGTATTTTTAGTAGAGGCACGGTTTCACAATGTTGCCCTGGCTAGTCTCAAACTCCTGACCTCAGGTGGTACACCCGCCTTGGCCTCCCAGAGTGCTGGAATTACAGGCATGAGCCACCACGCCTGGCCTTTTTACTTTTTTGATGTAAGCATTTATTACTATAAACTTCCCTGTTAGCACTTTTTTGTTGTTACTGTTTTGTTTTTTGCTGTATCCCATAGGTTTTGGTACACTGTATTGGTATGTTGTGTTTGATTTTTATTTGTTTCACTATTTTTTTTATTTCCTTGACCCAATAGTCATTCTGAAGCATGTGTTTAATTTTTATAAATTTTTACTGTTTCTAAAGTTTTTCCTCTTACAGATGTTTTTAGTTTTATTTCATTGTTGTCTGAGAAGATACTTGGTATGATTTCTTTTCAATTTCTTGAGACTCGTTTTATGGCCTAACACGTGGTCTATTCTGGAGAATGTACCACTTGTCGATAAGAAAAATGTGTATTCTGCAGCTGTTGAATAAAATATTCTATAAATGTTTATTACGTGCATTTGGTGTAAAGTACAATTCAAATCCAATGTTTCTTTGTGGTTTTTCCATCTAGATGATGTCTGATACTGAGAGTAAAGTGATGAAGTCCCCAGCTATTATTGTATAGATGAGCACTTATTCATGTCATTTTGTTAATTGTTTTCTAGTTGCTTTGTATATCATTTGTTCCTTTCTTTCTCTCTTTTATTTATCACTGCAACTTGGTAGTTTTCTATAGTGATAACATTTGAGTCCTTTCTCTTCTTCCTTTGAGTGTTTTCTCTGCCAGTGAGTTTAAGACTTTTGTGTGTTTTCATAATGGTAATGGTAGATATCATCCTTTCACTTCTAGGTTTAGGACTTCTTTAAACATTTCTTGTATGTTTGGTCTATTGATGATGAATTCCCTCAGCTTATGCTTGTCTTGGAAAAACTTTGTTTCTCTTTAATTTATGAAGGGTAACTTTTCTGAGTGTCATATTCTCAGATGATAGATTTTTTTTCCTTTGGAAATTTAAATATATCACTCCAATCTTTCCTGGCCTATAAGGTTTCTGCTTAGAAATCTACAGTTAGTCCAATGGTGGTTCCTTTATATGTGACTAGATGCTTTTCTCTTGCTGTTTTTAGAATTCTTTGTCTTTGACTTTTGATAGTTTGACTATAATGTGCTGTGGGGAAGACATTTTTGGATTGAATCATCTGGGGATTTCTAAGCTACCTGTATCTGGATGTCTAAGTTTCTTGCTAGAATCAGGAAGTTTCTGGTGATTATTTTATTAAACAGGTATTCTGTGCCTTTGGCCTTCTCTTCAATTTCTGGGACACTAAAAATTAGAATAGATGGTCATTTTATACTGCCCCATTTGTTTATTCTGATTTATTCTTTTTCTTTCTTTTTTTTTTTTTTTTGTCTGACTAGGTTATTTCAAAAGCCTGGTTCACGTTCTGAAATTCTTTCCTCTGTTTGATCTAGTCTATTATTGAAGCTCTTGAATGCACTTTTTAAATTTCATTTATTAAATTCTTCATTTCCAGGATCTCTGGTTTTTTTTATTTTTATATTTTTAAACAGTATATATCTCTATGGTGACTTTCTCATTCATATGCTGAATTACTTTTGTAATGTTTCATATTGTTTATCTGTGTTGTTTTGTATCTCATTGAGCTTCTTTAATATCCTTTATGGAATTATTTTTCTGGCATTTCATAAATTTCTGTTTCATTGGAATCTATTGCTAGAGAATTATTTTATTCCTTTGAAGGTGTTGCATTTTCTTGGCTTTTCATGTTTCTTGTATCCATACATTGATATCTGTACACCTGGTATGAGAGTTGCAGCATGCTTCAATTTTTTGGATTAGCTTTGGTAGAGGAAGGATTTTTTCCTGAAGACATGTCTATAGTGATGTTTGGGCAGGATGCTTTGACTTTAATTCTGGGTGTGTGTAGTAGAGCAGCCAGTGTATGATTTCTTCAGCTATTAATATTGGCAATGGTGCCTATGATTTCCTGAGTGGCTTTGTTGCCATTTGTCAGTAGACACTGTTGGGAGACTTTTCTGGGACAAAGATGTTAGGTGGCAGCAGCAAACCAGATATGCCTGACATCGGGGCACATGTGAATGTGCAGCAGCTCTGCTGCTGAGCAGGGCAGAGATGCTGTCAGTGGGAGCAGCCCCAGAAAGGTGGACAGCTTTCAGGCTCTAGGAAGTATACACTTCAGCACCAGCAGCAACAGTAGAATGCAAGGAATGCCTGTCCTCTGAGTGTGTGTTAGTGCACATCATCTGTGGTGCTGTTGGGGCGGCAGAGTTACTGTCAGTGAGAATGGCCTTAGGCAGGTGGGAAGCTCTCAGGCTTTGGAGAGCACATGCTTCAGCTCCCTTTTTCCCAGGAACAGTCTCTAGGGTGCATTTCATTGTTTCTTCCCTAGGGTGTAGGATTCTGTGTGAATTAGATTGCTGGGGGCCCTACTACACTGCTGGGTCTATCTCGTGTTGCACCTCTGCAGTCCTCCAGGTAGACACAGGAGATGTCAGTGGGGCTTCACAGATGTGAAAATACAAGGGCTGTTGGGCACTGAGGATGCAGTCTGATGGTGGCTGTGCTCTCAAAATGGCACTATGCTATAGCTGCTTAAGTCTTGGAGACTGAACTCCTTCTCTGGAGCAATGCTGCCACGCAATCTTCAAACTTCTCTCTGTTAGTTGAAGGGCCTGTGAGGGTCGAGGAGCTTTCCTGTGTCTAGGATTGTAGGATTCCATGATGAGAATGTGAATCTCTGGGAATCTCTCATTCACTCTTTGCCCACACTGGAGAACCTCTCTGGGCTCCCAGCAGATCCTGGCTGAGCTAGCTGCCTCATTTCTCTCTCCTCTGTGATTCAGGTGTTTCCTGTCACTTCTCTGATGAATTCCATTGTTGACTCTCTTCGATAGTCTACTCTAAGTGGGATTATCTATTTGCTATTTTGACTCTTCTCTGAGAAGGGATTAGATGTACAATTTCTCTAGTCAGCCATGTTGAACCTATTGATATGATTTTTTTAACAGCTGTAGCTAACAGTATTTCATGATGTTATGAGCAGTGTGTCAGGGGCTGCTCTAAGAACAAAGGATACACAGCTATCACTGATGAAGCCAGAATTTGGTCCCAAACAGCTTGGTTCAAGAGTTTATGTTCTTAATTTATACAGCAAACTCCCTTTCAAGAATCACATAGAATTCGTCAGGTGGGCTTTGTTTTATTTTGCTTTTCGTAATTATTATTTCTACCTAAGTCCATTTAGGAAAGTTTTTTTTCAAGTGTTTCCCACTTATGTAAGGTGTTATTTATGTATGCCTTAAATATGCACAATTATTATGTGTTTATAAAAGTTACAAGTTTAAAAATAAAAGCTAAATCTAACCATGGCTCTTAAAAAAAGTACATCCTCTGAGCTCAATGACATTTTGAATGCAAGTGTAACTCATCAGCCTCCCACACTAGGAAAATATATGCATTGTGCTTGAAATTTAGAAGTAAACCTAATGATTCAAAAAATAATACATAGTACGTTAATGACATATTAATTATTTGGACAAAGAATTCCCAAATGTGTGGAAGACAATGTTTCTATTCCAATTTAATTATAAATGCAAGGCTTTAAATAGTTTATTTTGGTTTAAAGTTTATATTTGTGAATTATGGTAAGAATGTTTATGACAGAGGTAAAGAGCCTATTTAGATCTACTCTATGTGATAGAGTAAAACAAGAAGTGAATGAATGATGTATAAATTTATTGATCTAGAAACTGGCAACTGCTTGACTTTTATTAACTCATTACTTTGGTACTAACTGAAGAGATTTAACAAGTTTTCTTAAGACCTGACAACTAATAAGAGAAGAAGGCTGGATTCAGATTCATGTTGACTTAGCCTAAAGAGGGTACCGGCCAATGCCTCCAAGAATGAGAAAAGGAAAGGTGTAAATAAAATAAGGAAAATGTAAAGGAGGAAAATATAATGAAGTAAAAGATAATTCAAAGATTGCAATATTGTTCTTTATACTTAATCTCACTGTTCTTTATAAAATTTTACCAGACTGGATTCCCAACTTAATTGAATTACCTGCTCCCTAATGATAAATTAAATGAAAACACCATCCATAGCAAAAAATAAAAGTAAGAAGATAGCAAAAAGGCGGCAAAAGGAAAGGCTGTGGTATTGTTTCTATTATATGTGGGAGAGAGGAATTTATTACTCCCAATACCACAGCGGATTTACACCTCCCCCTGGCCCCAGTGATTTTGATTCTAATATCCAAAAAGGGAGAGGAAGATAATTACTAACAATATGGCAGGGGGTGTACACCCCCCCATGATATTGTTTCTAATATCCAGGGAAAGAGAGGATAATATTGCTCTGAATATCACAGGGGGTGTACACCCCTGTGTGATATTGTTTCTAATATCCAAGAGGGAGAGGATTATATTACTTCGAATATCACACAGGGCATAAACTCCCCTTGTGATATAGTTCCTAATATCTGGGGGGGAGATGATGATATTACTCCTAATATAGCAGGGGGTTTACATCCCCCCTGTGATATTGTTTCCAATATCCAAGGAGAGAGAGGATATTACTCCCAGTATCAAAGGGGGTGTACATCTCTTCCCAATTTCCAGAAAGCGAGAGGATGATATTACTCTAAATATAGCAGGGGATGTAAATCCCCTGTTATATTTTTTCTAATATTTAAGGGGGGAGAATTTGATATTTCTCCCAATAACACTGGGAGTGTACTCCTTCCCATGATGTTGTTCTGAATATCCAGGGGGGGAGACATGATATTACTCTAAATACAGCCCCTGTGATATTGTTCCTAATTTCCAGGGAGGTAGAGGATGATATTACTCTCCATATTGCAGGGCGTGTATGCCCACCTTTGATATTGTTCCTAATAATTAGGGAAGGAGAGGATTATATTACTGTCAATATCAAAGAGCATGTACATTCTCCCTATGATATCGCTTTTAATATTCAGGTGGGAAGAAGATGATATTATGACTAATATCACAGGAAGTGTACACCCCTGCTGTGATATTGTTCCTAATATCCAGGGGAGGAGAGGATAATATTACTCCCAATATCGCAGGGGGTGTACTCCCCCTTTGGGATATTGTTCCTAATATCCGTGGGAAGAAAGGATGATATTACTCCCAATATCACAGGGAATGTATATGCCCCCATGATATTGTTTTTAATATCCAGTTGGGAAGAGGATGATATTACTCTCAATATCACATGGGGTGTACACCCCCCTGTGATATTTTTCCTGCTATTCAAAGCTGGAGAGGATGATATTACTCCCAGTATCACATGGGGTATACACACTCTCTGAAATATTGTTCCTAATATCCAGGTTAGGGGAGGATGATATTACCCCCAATATCACAGGAGATGTGCAACCCCCCTTAGATACTGTTCCTAATATCCAGAAGGGAAGAGGATGACACTACTCCAAATATCGCAGGGGGTGTACACCCCCAGTGAGATATTTTTCCTAATATCGATGGAGAAGAGAGGATATTATTCCCAATAGTGCAGGGAATGTACACTCCCCCTGTGATATTATTCCCAATATCCAGGAGGCGAGAGGATGATATTACTCCCAGTATTGCAGGGAGTGTAACCCCCCCCATGATATTTTTTCCAATATTGATGGGGGGAGTGGATGATATTATTCCCAATATCGAAAGGGGTGTACACCCCCCTGTGATATTTTTCCCAATACTCATGGTGGGAGATGATGATATTACTCTCAATGTAGCAGGGGGTGTACACATCCTTGTAATATTTTATGTAATATCCACATGGGGAGAGGATGATATTACTATCAATATTGCAGGATGTGTACACCCCTCTTGTAATATTGTTTCTAATAAAAATGAGGGGAGTGGATGATATTCCTTCCAATATCACAAAGGGTGTATACACCCTCCATGTGATATTGTTCCTAATGTCCAGGGGAAGGAAAATAATATCCCAGGAAATTTACACATCTCCCATGATATTGTTTTAAATATCCAGGGAAGTAGAGGATATTACTGTCAATATCGCCGGGCGTGTGCACCCCTACTGTTATATTGTTTTTAGCATCCAGAAGAGGAGAGGATGATATTATCCCCAATATAGCAGGGGGTGTACACTCTCCCCTGTGAAATTGTTCCTAATATTAACGAAAAGAGAGGATAATATAACTCCCAATATCTCAGGAAGTGTATACCCTCCTTGTGATATTGTTCCTAATATCGAAGGAGGGAGACAACAATATTATTACCAGTATTAGAGGGGGTGTACACCCCTCCTGTGATATTGTTTCTAGTATCCAGGTGTGGAGAAGATTATATTACTCCCAATATCACAGGGGTGTACACCCCCCTGTGAAATTGTTTCTAATATCCAGGGGGGAAGTGGATGATATTAAACCCAATATCACAGGGGGTGTACAACCCCTTTGTGATATTTTTCCTAATATTCAAAGAAGAAGAGGATGATATTACTTCCAATATCGCAGGTGGTGTACACCCCTCCCGTGATATTGTTCGTAATATTAAAAGGTGGGAGAGGATGATATTACTCCCAATATAGCAGAGGTTGTACACCCCCCGGTGATATTGTTATCAATATTTAAGTGAGGAGAGGATTCTATTACTTCCAATATGGCAAGGAAAGTACAGCCCCTTGTGATTTTGTTCCTAATATCCAGAAGGGAGAGGATAATATTTCTCCCAATAACCCAGGGGGTGTACAATCTCCTGTGATATTGTTCCTAATATACAGGTGGGGAGAGGATAATATTACTCTCAATATCGAAGGGCATATACACCCCCCTTGTGATATTGTTCTTAATATTCAGGAAGGGAGAGGATGATGTTACCCCCAATATCACAGGGGGTGGACAATGCCCAGGTGATATTGTTCCTAATATCCAGGAAAACAGAGGGTAATATTACTCTCAATATCGCAGGGTTGTACACTTCCCCTGTGATATTGTTGCCAATATCTAATGGGGGAGAGAGTGCTATCACTTCCAATATCGCAGGGGTGTACAGCCCTTATATTATATTGTTCCTTATATCCAGGGGTGCAGAGGATGGTATTACTCCCAATATCACAGGGAGTGTACTCCCCCTTTGGGATATTGTTCCGAATATCCATGGGAAGAGAGAGTGATATTACTCCCAATATCGAAGGGAATGTACAGCCCCCGGTGATACTGTTTTTAATCCAGTTGGGAAGAGGATGACATTACTCCCAATATCGCAGGAGGTGTACACCCCTCTGTAATATTTTTCCTGCTATCCAAAGCCGGAGAGGATGATATTATTCCCAGTATCTCATGGGGTGTACACCCTCCCTGTGATATTGTTCCTAATAACCAGGTTGGGAGAGGATGATATTATGCCCAATATTGCAAGAGGTGTGCAAACCCCCTTAGATACTATTCCTAATATCCAGATGGGGAGAGGATGATACTACTCCAAATATTGCAGGAGGTGAACATCTCCAGCGAGATATTGTTCCTAATCTCCAGATGGGGAGAGGATAATATTACTCCCAATAGCGCAGGGAATGTACACTCCCCCTGTGATATTGTTCCTAATATCCAGGGGGCGAGAGGATGATATTACTCCCAGTATCACAGGGTTGTAACCACCCTGGTGATATTTCTTCTAAAATCGAGGTGGGGAGTGGATGATATTATTCCCAATATCGAAAGCGGTGTAGACACCTGTGATATTGTTTCTAATATTCAGAAGGGGAGAGGATAACTTTACTTTCAATGTCGAACAGAAAGTACACCCCCTTGTGATATTGTTCCTAATGTCTAGAAGGGGAGAGTATGATATTACTCCAAATATCGCAGCGGGTGTACAACCACTCGTGATATTATTCCTAATATCCAGTGAAGGGGAGGATGATATTACTCCCTAGATCACGGAAAGCATACACCCCCTTGTGATATTGTTCCTAATATTCAAGGAGGGAGACGATTATATTACTGTTAATATCGCAGGAGGTGTACACCCCCTCGTGATATTTTTTCTAATATCCAGTGGGGGAAGAGGGTGACATTACTCCCAATATTGCAGGGGGTGTACACCCCGCTGTGATATTCTTCCTAATAATAAAGGGGGAAGAGAATTACACTACTTTCAATATAGCAGAAGGTGTACAACCCTACCGTGATATTGTTTTTGATATCCAAGTGGGGAGAAGATGATGTTACTCCCAATATAGCAGGAGGTGTACACTACCCCTGTGATATTGTTCCTGCTATCCAAAGCGAGAGAGGATGATATTACTCCCAATATCGCATGGAGTTTACACCCTCCCTGTGATATTGTTCCTAATACCCAGGTTGAGAGAGGATCATATTACAACCAATATCGCAGGAGATGTGCAAACCCACATTGATATTGTTCCTAATATTTAGAAGGGGAGAGAATGAATATAGTTTCAATGTCGAAAAAGATGTACACCCCTGTGATATTGTTCCTAATAATTATGAGGGGAGAGGATGATATTCCTTTCGCTATCACAGAGGGTGTAAACCCTGTATGTGATATTGTTCCTAATATCTAGGGACAGGAGGATGATATTCCTCCCAAAATCACAGGGAATATACACCTCACCCCCCGTGATATTGTTTCTAATATCCAGGAAGGAAAAGGATGATATTACTCCCAATATCTCAAGGGGTGAACACCTCTTCTGTGATATTGTTTCTCATATCCAGTAAGGGAGGAGATGATATTACTCTCAGTATCACAGCAGTGTACAACCTCACTGTTATACTGTTTTTAGTATACAGTGTGGGAGAGGGTGATATTACTCCCAATATAGCAGAGGGTGTACACGTCCCCTGTGATATTGTTCCTAGAATTCAAAAAATAAGGGGATGGTATTACTCCCAGTATCACGAGGACTGTATACCCTCCTGATGATATTGTTCCTAATATTTGGGGAAGGAGATGACAATATTACTCCCAATATCGCAGGGAATGTACATCCCCCCCATGATATTGTTCCTAAAATCCAGGTGGGGAGAGGATGATATTACTCCCAATATCACAGGGTGTACAATTCTTGTTATATTGTTTCTAATATCCAGGGGGGCAGAGGATGACATTAATCCCAATATCACAGGGGGTGTACACCCCCTCTTTGATATTTTTCCTAATATTCAAAGGGGGAGAGAATGATATTACTCCCAAAATCGCAGGCGGTGTACACTTCCTTTGTGATAGTGTTCTTAATATCCAGGGGGGCACAGGGTGATATTACTTCCAATATCGCAGAAAGTGTTTACCTCCCTTGTGATATTTTTCCTAATATTCAGATATGCAGGGGATGATATTACTTTCATTATCACAGGGTGTGTACACCCCTTTGTGATATTGTTTGTAATATCCAAGTGGGGAGAGGATTAAATTACTCTCAATATCGAAGGGGGTGTACACTGCCGCCATGATATTGTTTCTAATAACAGTGAGGGGAGGGGATGATATTCCTTTCAATATGGCAAGGGGTGTACACCCTCCCTTCGATATTGTTCGTAATATCCAAAGGAGGAAGGATGATATTACTCCCAATATCGCAGTTAATCTACACACCCCCTCATGATATCCAGGGGTTAGAGGATGATGCTACTCCCAGCATCATAGGGGTGTACACCCCACTGTTATATGGTTTTCAGTATCCAGTGGGGGAGAGGATGATATTACTCCCAATATAGAAGGAAGTGTACACCTCCCCTGTAATATTGTTCCTAAAATTCACGAAAGGAGAGGATGATATTACTCACAATACTGCAGGGGGTGTATACGCTCCTTGTGATATTGTTCCTAATATTTAGGGAGACAATAATATTACTCCGAATGTTGCAGGGGGTGTACACCTCCCCTGTGATACTGTTTCTAATATTCAGGTGGCAGAGGATGATGTTACTCCCAATATCACAAGAGAGTACACCCCACAGTGATATTATTCCTAATATCCAGGGGTAGGAGAGGATAATATTACTCCAAGTATCTCAGGTGGCGTACTCCCTTTCTGTGATATTTTTGTTTATATTCAAAAAGGAGAGGATGATATTACTCCCAATATCAAAAGGAGTGTACACGCCCCCTGTGATATTGTTCCTAATATCCTGAGGGAGAGAATATGGCATTACGCCCAATATTACAGGAGGTGTACAGTTCTTTTGTGATATTTCTCTTAATATCCAGTAGGGGAGATGGCAATATTACTCCCAATATAGAAGATGGTGTATAACCCCCTTTGATACTGTATTTAAAATTCATGAAAGGAGAGAGTGATATTACTCTCAATATCGCAAGGGGTGTACACCCCTTCTGTGATATTTTTCCTTATATTCAAAAAGGAAGAGGGCGATATTACTCCCAATATCGCAGAAGGTGTACACCCCTTTTGTGATATTTTTCCTAATATCCAGGTTGGGTAGAGAATGACATTACTCCCAATATTGCAAGAGGTGTACACCCTTTCTGTGATGTTTCCCCTAATATCCAGAGGGGCAAAAGACAACATTGCTCACAATATAGCAGGGTGGAATATGCCCCCCTTTGATATTGTTCCCAATATCCAGGGGGAGACAATGATATTACTCCTAATATCGCAGAGGTGTACACCCCCTGTGATATTGTTCCTAATATCCAGGGGGAAGAGGATGATATTACTCCCAATATCGCAGGAGATATACACCACCTCTGTGATATTTTTTCCTAATATTCAAAAATAGAGAAAATGTTATTACTGTCAATATCGCAGGGGGTGTACACCTTTTTTGTGCTATTTTCCCTTATACCCAGAAGGGGAAGAGGATAATATTACTCCCAATATTGCAGGTGCTGTACACTTCCTGTGATATTGTTTGTAATTTCCAAAGGGGGAGATGGCAATACCCTTAATATTGTAAACACACGTAGAAACACCTCATATCTGGGGCGGGGAGAGGGAGGTGATATTACTCCCCATATGGTGGGGGGTGTCTACCTCCTGTCATATGGCTTCTAATATCCAGAGGATGGACAATTGGGAACAATATTACGGGAAAAGAGTACATCCCCTGTGATATTGGGAATAATATCATCCTCTCTCCCTTTGATTATTAAGAACAATATCATGCGGGGGGGTTATACCCCCTGCAGTATTGAAAGTAATAACATCCTTTCTGTTTCTTGATATTAGAAACAATATGACAGGAAACAATATCCCAATATCACAGGGGGAGTGTACACCCCTTTCAATATTAGGAGTAATATTATCCTCTCCTTTTTGAATATAAAGAAAAATATCACAGAAAGGGTGTACACCTCCTGCGATACTTGGATCAATATTGTCCTCTCCTCCCCCTGGATATTAGGAATAATATCACTGTGGGGTGTACACCCTTGTGATATTGGGAGTAATATCATCCTCTGACACCTGGATATTAGAAACAATATCACAGGTGTATCACAGTGTACACCCCCTGCGATATTGGGAATAATATCACCACCCTCTTTTCCCCTGGTTATTAGGAACTATATCACAAGGGGTGTGTACACCCCTTGTGATATTGAGAGTAATATCCTCTCCCCATTTGAATATTAAGAACAATATCACAGGGAGGGTGTACACATACTGCGATATTGGGAGTAATAGTATCCTCTCCTCCCGTGGATATTAGGAACAATATCACAGAAGAGGTGTACACCTCCTGTGATATTGGGTGTAATATCATCCTCTCTAAACTTAAATATTAGGAACAATATCACAGGGCGGGGTGTACACCCCGTAAGATATTGCGAGTACTATCATTGTCTCTCGCTGTTGATATTAGGAACAAAATCACAAAGAGGTGTACACCCCCTGCAATATTCGCAGTAATATTTTTCTCCCCCAACCTGGATATTAGGAATAATATCACGGGGAAGGTTTACACCCTCTCCGATATTGGAAGTAATATCATCTCCTCCCCTTCTTGATACTGGGAATGATATCACAGGAAGAATATACACCCCCTGCTATTTTGAAAGTAATATCATCCCCTCCCAAACTATATATTAGGAACACTATAACAGGGGGTTGTACACCCTCTACGATATTGGGAGTAATATCATCCTCTCCCCCGCTGGATATTAGGAAGAATATCACAAAGGGGATGTACAGCCCCTGCGATATTGGGAATAATATCACACTCTCATCTCCTAAGTGTTAGTAACCACATCTACAAGGGGAGTGAACACCTCCTGCGATACTGTGAGTAATATCACCCTCTTCTTCCCATGGTACTAGCAACAATATCACGGGGGGTTGTACACTCTCTTTGATATTGGAATTAATATCATCCGCTCCTCCCCTGGATATTAAGAGCAATATCACAAGGCAGTTTTACACCCCCTGAGATATTTACAGTAATATAATCGTCTCCCATCCTCGCAATTATTAACAAAATCAGAAGTGGGATGTACACCTCCTGCAATATTGGGAGATATATCATCCTCTCCCCTCATCGTTATTAGAAACAATATCACAGGGGAGGTGTACACCTCATTCGATATTGAGAGTAATTTAATCCTCTTTCCACTTGGATATTACAAACAATATTATCCTCTCCCCACCGGTATATTAGGAACAATATCACAGGAGGGTTGTACATTCCCTGCAATATTGGAAGAAATATTATCCTCTCCCTTCTGGATATTAGGAACAAAATCATATGGGGATGTAATTTCCTTGCGATATTGAGAGTAAAATCATCCTCTCCCCCTTGAATATTAGGAACAATATCACAGAGGGGTGTACACCCCCTGCGATATTAAGAGCAATATTATTTTCTCTCTCCCTGGATATTAGAAACAATATCATGGGGATGGGGTGTACAGCCCCTGCCATGTTGGTAGTAATATTTTCCTGTCCCTTTTTGGATATTAGAATCAAAATCACAGGGGTGGTGTACACCCGCTGTGATATTGGGAGTAATAAATTTCTCTCTCCCCTCCTCTCCTGTATATTAGAAACAATATCACAGTGGGGGTGTACACTACATGCGATATTGGAAGTAATATCATCCTGTTCCCCCCCCCGGATATTAGGAACAATATCACAGGGGCGGTGTACACCCCTTAGATATTTGAAGTAATATTATCATCTTACCCCACGGATATTAGGAACAATATCACAGAAGAGGTGTACAACTTCTGCGATATTTGTAGTAATATCATCCTCTCCCTCCGTGAATGTTAGGAACAATATCACCAAAAATGTTTACACCCCTTGTGACATTGGGAGTAATAGCATCCTCTCTGCCTGTGGATGTTAGGAGCAATATCACAGGGGGGTGTACACTCCTGCAATATTGGGATTAATATCATTTTATCCCAAACGGGATATTAGGAACAAGATTATGGGCAGGGGGCGGAGTGGGGGTGTACACATTCTGTGATACTGGGAGTAATATCATCCTTTACCGCCCTGGATATTAGGAACATTATCACAGCAGGGAGGTGTACACCCGCTGTGATATTGGGAGTAACATCATCCTGTCTCTGGATATTAGGTACAATATCACAGGGAGAGTGTACCCCTCCCCGCAATATTGAAAGTAATATAATCTTCCCCCATGGATATTAGACACAATATCACTGTGGGGGTGCACACACCCAGCGATATTAAAAGTAATATCATCCACACCCACATTGGATATTAGGAACAATATCACGGGGTGGGCTGTCTACACCACCTGTGCTCTTTGGAGTAATATCATCCTTTTTGCCCCTGTATGGCAGGAACTATATCACACAAAGGTGTACACCCCCTGTGATATTGGGAGTAATATCATCCTCTCACCCCGTGGATAACACAAACAATAAGACGGGGGGTGGTGTACACACAAGGTGTTTACACTATTGTGATTGATGTTATCCTTTTCCCCCCTGGCTATCGCGAAAAATGCCACAAAAGGATGTACACCTTTTGCGATATTCAGAGCAATATCGTCTTCTCCTTCCCTGGATATTATGGAAAAATATCACAGAAGGGTGTACACCCCTGTGATACTGGGAGTAATATCGTTTTCTCCCCCTCTAGATATTACAAACTATATCATGGGGCGTGTACACCCCTGTGATACTTGCAGTAATATCATTCTCTCTCCCCTGGATATTATGAACAATATTACAATAGTGTGTATACTCCCAGGAATATTGACAGTAATATCATTTTCCTTCTCCCTGGATATTACAAACAATATCGTAGGGGGGATATTGGCAATATTATCATCCACTCCCCCCTTGGATATTACAAACAATATCACAGAGTGTGTACAGCCCCTGCGATATTGGGAGTAATATCATTCTCCTCCCGTCTGGATATTAAGTACAATATCACAGGGGGGTGTACACTCGCTGCAATGCTGCAATATTGAAAGTAATATCATCCTCTCCATCTTTGAATATTAGGAAATATATCACAAGGGAGATATACACTTTTTGCGATATTGGGATTAATATTACACTTCCCCCCCATGGATATTAGGAACAATATCAAAGGGGGGTGTACACGCTTTGATATTGGGGATAATATCATCCTCTCCCCACCTGGATTTTAGGAACAATATCACGGGGGGTGTTGTACATTCCCTGCGGTATTGGGAGTAATATTGCCGTCTCCCTCCTCAAACATTAGGAATAATATCACCAGGAGGATATACAGCCCCTGTGATATTGGGAGTAATATTATCATCTTATTTTGTAAATTGTAGGAACAATATTACAGGGTAGGTGTACACTCTCTGCTATATTGGGAGTAATCTCATCCTCTCCTCCACTGTATACTAAAAACAATATAACAGTGGGAGTGTACACCCCTGCGATACTGGAGAAATATCATCCTCTCCCTTACTGGATATTAGAAACAATATCACAGAAGGGGTATACACCCTTTGCAATATTGGGACTATTATCATCCTTTACCTTCCTGGATATTAGAAACAATATCACGGGGGATGGGGTGTACATTTCCTGCCATTTTGAGAGTAATGTCATCCTCCTGCCCCTGGATATTAGGAGCAATATCACATACAGGGTTTACACCCTCTGTGATATTGAAAGAAATATCCTCTCTCCTCATAATTATTAGGAACAATATAATGGTGGGGGGTGTACATCTTCTTCAACATTGAGACTATATTCATTCTCTCCCCCTCTAAATATTAGGAACAATATCAAAGGGGGGTTGCACACCTCCTGCGATATTTGTCGTAATATTATCCTCTCTCAACCTGGGTATTAGGAACAATATCACAGGGAGGGTGTACACCCCATGCGATATGGGGAGTAATATCATCCTCTCCCTCTTTGGATGGCAGGAACAATATCACAGGGGGAGTGTACACCTCCTGCTATATTTGGAGTAATATCATCTTCTCCCCACTTGGATATCAAAAACAATATCACGGTATGGTTGTGCACCTTCTGCGATATTGAAAGTAGTGTAATCCTCCCCACCCTTATTATTAGGAAGAATATCACAGCGGGGTGTACACCCCCTGCAATATTGGGAGTAATATCACCCTCTTCTGCCACTGGATATTAGAAAAAATATCACAGTGGGGGTGTACACTCCCTGCGATATTAACAGTAATATAATCGTCTCCCCTTTTGAATATTAGGAATAATATCACAAGGGGGGTGTATGCGTTCTGCAATCTAGGGAGTAATATCATCCTCTCCTTTACTGGATATTTGGAACAATGTCACGGGGGGTTGTATACCCCCTGCGATATTGGGAATGATATCATCCTCTCCCTTCATATATGTTAGAAACAACATCACAGGGAGTGTGTACACCCGCTGTGATATTATCCTTTCCCTATAAGTTAGGAACAATATCACAGGGGGTGTATACACCCTCAATATTAGAAAAAATATCACCGGGGGGTTACACTCCCTGCAATACTGGGAGTAATATCATCTAGTTGCCCCCTGGATATTAGGAACAATATCACAGGGGGAGTGTACACTCTCTGCGCTAATGGGAGTAATATTATCCTCTCCCCCACCTCTCGGAGATTAGGAACAATATCTCACTAGGGATGTACACCCCCTGTGATATTGGGAGTAGTATCATCCTCCCCCCGTCTCGCCATTAGGAATAATATCTAAGGGCGGTTGCATACCTCTTGCGATATTGAGCGTAATATCATCCTCGCCCAACCTGGATATTAGGAACAATATCACAGGGAGGGTGTACACCCCATGCAATACTGGCAGTAATATCATCCTCTCCCATTTTTGTTAGCAGCAACAATATCACAGGGCGATGTACAACCCATGCGATATTGGGAGTAATATCATCCTCTTCCAAACTGGATATTAAAAACAATATCATGGAGGGATATACATTCCCTTTGATATTGGGAGTAATATCACTCTCTCTTCCCATGGATATTCGGAACAATATCCCAAAGAGGAAGTACACCCCTGTGATATGGGAGTAATATTATCCTCTCCTCCCTTGGATATTAGGAACAATATCATGGGAGGGAGGGCGTACAACCCCTGCAATATTGAAAGTAATATCATGCTTTCCCCCCACCGACATTAGGAAAAATATCACAGGTGGAGTGTACAACTTCTGCTATATTGGGAGTAATATCATTCTTTACCCTCTTGGATATTAGGAGCAATATCACAGGGGGGTGCACAACGCTTGCGATATTGACAGCAACATTATTGTCTCCTCCTGTAGACATTAAAGCAATATCACAAGGGGGGTGTACACCCCCTGCGATATTGGGAGTAATATCATCCTCTGCCCCCCAATATAAGGAACAATATCATACAAGGGCTGTAGACCCCCTGCGATATTGGAAGTGATAGCATTCTCTCCACTATTGGATATTAGGAACAATGTCGCAGGGGAAGTGTACAACCCCTGCGATATTGGGAGTAATATCCTCTCTTTACCTGGATATTAGGAACAATATCACAGCAGGGTTGTACACGCCCTGCGATATTGGGAGTAACATCATTCTCTCCCTTCCTGAATATTAGGAACAGTATCACAACGGGGGTGTACATGCCCTTTGATATTGGAAGTAATATTATCCTCTCCCCACCTGTATATTAGGAACAGTATCACAGGAGGTTGTACACCTCCTGCGTATTGGAAGAAATATCATCCTCTCCCCTCTGGATATTAGGAACAAAATCATATGGGGATGTAATTTCATTGCAATATTGGGAGTAATATCGTCCTCTCCCCTTGGAATATTAGGAACAATATCACAGACAGGTGTACACCCCCTGTGATATTAAGAGCAATATTCTCGGCTGGGCGTGGTGGCTCACGCCTGTAATCCCAGCACTTTGGGAGGCCGAGGCGGGCGGATCACGAGGTCAGGAGATCGAGACCATCCTGGCTAACACAGTGAAACCCCGTCTGTACTAAAAAAAATACAAAAAATTAGCCGGGCAAGGTGGCAGGCGCCTGTAATCCCAGCTACTCTGGAGGCTGAGGCAGGAAAATGGCGGGAACCCGGGAGGCGGAGCTTGCAGTGAGCCGAGATAGCGCCACTGCACTCTGGCCTGGGCAAAAGAGTGAGATTCTGTCGCAAAAAAAAAAAAAAAAAAAAGAAAGCAATATTCTCTCTCCCTGGATATTAGAAACAATATTACAGGGGAGGGAGGTGTACAACCCCTACCATAGTGGTAGTAATATTTTCCTGTCCCTTTTTGGATATTAGAATCAAAATCACAGGGGAGGTGTACACCCGCCGTGGTATTGGGAGTAATAAATTTCTCTCTCCCCCCACACCGTGTATTAGAAACAATACCACAGCGGGGGTGTACACCACATGCGCTATTGGGGGTAATATCATCCTCTCCCTCCTTGGATATTAGGAACAATATTACAGGTGCGGTGTACACCTCCTTAGATATTTGGAGTAATATTATCATCTTACCTCACGCATATTAGGAACAATATCATAGAAGTGTACAATTTCTGCGATATTTGAAGTAATATCATCCTCTCCCTCTGTGGATATTACAAACAATATCACCGAAAATTTGTACCCCCTCTGTGAAATTGAGAGTAATATCATCCTCTCCAACTGTGAATATTAGGAACAATATCACAGGGGTGTACACCCCCGAGATATTGGGATTAATATCATCCTATCCCAAACGGGATATTATGAATAAGATCATGGGGTGGGGGGTGTGTACACATTCTGTGATATTGGGAGTAATATTATCCTTTACCGCCCTGGATATTAGGAACATTATCACGGGGGGGAGGTGTACACCCGCTGTGATATTGGGAGTAACATCATCCTCTCTCTCGATATTAGATACAATATCACAGGGAGAGTTCCCTCCCCAGCAATAATGAAAGTAATATAATCTTCCCCCATGGATATTAGACACAATATCACTGTGGGGGTGCACACACCCGGCGATATTAAAAGTAATATCATCCACACCCACATTGGATATTAGGAACAATATCACGGGGTGGGCGGTCTACACCACCTGTGCTCTTTGGGGTAATATCATCCTTTTTTGCCCCTGTATGGCAGGAACTATATCACACAAAGGTGTACACCCCCTGTGATATTGGGAGTAGTATCATCCTCTCACCCCGTGGATAACACAAACAATAAGGCGGGGGGTGTACACACAGGGTGTTTACACTATTGTGATTGATGTTATCCTCTTCCCCCCCGGCTATTGGCAAAAAATATCACAAGGGGATGTACACCTTCTGCGATATTCAGAGTAGTATCATCTTCTCCTTCCCTGGATATTATGGAAAAATATCACAGAAGGGTGTACACCCCTGTGATACTGGGAGTAATATCGTTTTCTCCCCCTCTGGATATTACAAACTATATCACGGGGCGTGTACACCCCTGCGATACTTGCAGTAATATAATCCTCTCTCCCCTGGATATTATGAACAGTATTACAGGAGCGTGTACTCTCCCAGGAATATTGAAAGTAATATGATTTTCCTTCTCCCTGGATATTACAAACAATATTGTAGGAGGGAGCACACACACTTCAATATTGGCAATATTATCATCCACCCCTCCCCCCCCGGATATTATGAACAATATCACAGAGTGTGTACAGCCCCTGCGATATTGGGAGTAATATCATTCTCCCTCCGTCTGGATATTAGGTACAATATCACAGGGGGGTGTACACTTCCTGCGATATTGGGAGTAATTTGATCCTCTTCCACCCTGATTATTATGAACAATATCACAGGGGGGTGTACATCCTCTGCAATATGGGGAGTAATATTATCCTCTCCCCCCTGGATACTATGAACAATATCTCAGGGGTGTACACTCCTTTGATATTAAAAGTAATATCATTGTCTCCCCCCAGCATATTACAATGTCACAGAAGGGTGTACACCACATGCAATATTGGGAGTAATATTGTCTCACCCCTGAATATTTCAAAGAATATTACAGGCAGGTGGACACTACCTGTGATATTGAGGGTAATTTCATCCTCTCCCCTCACGGATATTTCGAACAATTTCACAGGAAGGTGTCCACCCCCTGCGATGTTGGCATTTATATCCTCTTCAACCTTGGATATTGTGAACAGGGGTGCACCCCCTGCTATATTAAGAGTAATATCATCTTCTCCTCCTCTGAATATTAAAAACAATATCACTGGGGAATGTGTACCCCCTGCGATATTGGGAGTAGTATCATCTTCTCCCTGCCAGATATTACAAACTATATCACAGGGGGTGTACACCCCCTGCGATGTTGGAAGTAATATCATCCTCTCCCTTCCTGGATATTACAAACAATATCACAGAGGAGTGTATACCCCCTGCGATATTTGGAGTTATATCATCCTCACCCTCCTGGGATATTACAAACAATATCACAGGGATGTGTACACCTTCTGAGATATTGGGAGTAATATCATTCTCTCTCCACCTGGATATTAGGAACAATATCACAGAGGTGTGTACACCACTTTCGATATTGGGAGTAGTATCATCCTCTCCCCCGCCTGGATATTATAAATAATATCACAGGGGGTGTACACCCCCTGTGATATTGGGAGTAATATCCTCTCCCCATCTAGATATTATAAACAACATCACAGAGGGGTGCACACCCCCTGTGATATAGGCAGTAATATCATCCTCTACCCCTTGGATATTATGAACAATGTCACAGGGGTGTATACATCCCATCTGATATTGGGGGTAATATCATCCTCTTCCCACCTGGATATTAGCAACAATATCACAGGTGGGTGTACACCCCCGGGATATTGGAAGTAATATCATTGTATCCCCCCCCCCAGATATTAGAACAATATCACAAGGGGAGTGAACACTCCCTGTGATATTGGGAGTAATATCATACTCTCCACCCCTGCATATTATGGACAATATCACAGGGGGGTGTATACCCCTTGCAATACTGGGAGTAGTGTCCTCCCAGTTATATCCTCTCCTGGATATTACAAACAGTACATTAATCTAGGGGCTATATTTAAATAATTTCTGATATTAATTGGTGTTTGACATTTTGTTTTCAGAATAACAGAATAGTAACTGAACACAGCCAAGTCCCCTCTCCAAAGAAATCATCAGCTGTCTTTTTTTTTTAATTAGTGTGAGTTAATACCTCAACTTCAATTGAAAAATATATTTAGAATACATTTAGAAAGTCTTTGGATAAACTCTTAAACTGTGATTAGTTATATAACACTCTGATAAGATGCACATTGTTGAGGCTTATATAGTCTGTGCCTAAGTAGCATAAATAACAGTTGGAGTATTATGTAATTTCAGTTTGATATGAAAGCAATCGGTTTTTGATTTTACACAGTACTCCACTTCTCTTTGCAAGCATAAGCTTTAGCAATGCTGATTTTCTTGTGTTAAAGATATGTCTTATTTCCAATAGTATAAAAGACTAAAATAAGCTAATTAACTTTAGTGGGATATATTTTCAGGAAACATAAAAGTAGAGTATCTAGATAAAACCTGTTGAAAGTTGTATGCTCTCTGCATAATTGAAATAAACCAAAACGCCATGGTTTTCCTAAGCTGTAAATGTGTGTTTTACAACTGAAAGAGAAAAATGACATTTTCATGCACAGTTTGAGCATGTGTGACTGCATTGATTTATTAATGTAATAAAATATAATGGAGTGAAAAAAATTCAATTAGTCTTAACAGGACATAGACTACAAGAACATACTGAGACATAATTTCAGACAATATGGAATACTTATAGAGATTTGAGACACACAGATGTGCATGCATTTAACATATAGCCAACACAATGATCAGTGACATGATAAAAACTAGACGTGGAAGACACAAACAGTGATTCTTAGAGGAATCACTGAGTCAGTAGCGAAAAAAAAAAAAAAGATGAAAATGAGTATTACCATAACATTTGATTATCTGCAAGATCCTCAAATAGTCAATTTCAATATTGATCAGCTGTATAATTGAACTTCATCATATGCCATGGGCAAAATGAACTATAGCCTGCTGCAATTGACATTTGCTTTTTATACAGTAGTTAACATATACATAGGTCAACTTGAATTCCATTACATCTTTTACCAGGTATGAAGAAAAGCCTATAATTGACTTTAGAAATGCCTGTATTTGACTGTTATCTAAATGGTTTATCTAAAGCTGATGGGGTCATCCTCTCTCCAAAGTTTCCTATATCTAAGGATAACATTTGCACTTTTTCCAGTTGTACTATCTCACTTGTAATGAGAGTTTTCTCCTACACTCAATCAACACATCTCTTATCCAGTCTGTAGATATTTGCTGGATTGTGCACAGGTCAGCACAAATGGTCCTGTCCTCATGAAGTTTACAATTGTGTAAGACAGACATCAAAACAGTAACCACATGCTTAATTAACAGTTGGTGCAAATGTGCTGTAAAAGAGGTATAGAGTATGACATGAACATGGGATTAGGGGATACTAAAATAATTCATTAGTGTTCACTAATGCTTCCCAAAAGAAAGCAACTGATGTTTTATTTTATATATAGCTAGATAAAAGGATAGGAAAGAATATGTCAGGATGAGGAAACATCTTCAATACCCCATGAGCAAGCAAAAAACATGTTTATAAAAGATGGCTGATTGCAGTGAGAGGAGTGGCTTAAAAGGGAGAAAAAGCATGCATGAAAAGAGATCTCAGAGAATATATTAGGTTAGATTGGAATAGCTGACAATGCTCATTCATTCACTTTTTCAATTATTCATGCTCTATAATGGTGCAGAGCACATTTATCTTGTTTACTAGTTAATAGTAACCGTATGTTAGGATAAGATTAATTTAAGGGAAAAAAAGAAGTGGAGAAAGAGGAGTAAACTGTGTAAGACCATGAGAAAATTCTCTTCATGGATATAAACGTGTTCAGGTGGTGTACCAGTGATGACACCAAGTTGAATGAAGACTATAAATTCTCATCTAACTCTGGGTGAAAAATGTTCCTAAATGCTCTGTGAGTGTTCCTACCACTCATATCGTAGTCATTAAAAACCAGGTAAAATGTTTCTTATTGATGTTGCAGCTGTAACCACCTGCTTGTTGTTCTAGATTTTTTCCCTTCACTTTGTATAATTACATGCATTAAATAATTATAAAACCTATAGTATAATGATAATATATGTGAATTTTTACGTATATATCAAGATTTGATAGAAATTTTCACTTACAAATTTTATGAAGACTTGAAAATAGAAGCTTTAATAAAAATATTTAGGTGGTATACTGAGAGGAGCATGGGCATTAGGCAGATAAATTGGAATTAAGCATCTTTCTCATCTGTAAATTTGTGATAATGTATTTCTTTCAACACTGATGTGATGAATAAATGGTATCATGTGCCAAATATTATGGATTAAAAACATGCATTCAGTTTGTGAAATTACTACTATTAGAGCAAAAGAGACAAAAGCATCCATTATCCCATCTAACAACTCCAAATAATTGGCAGAGAATGGCAGGTAAAAGTCATTCTATCACTGCATTGTGACTCATTTCAAACATAAAGATTGAGTTAATATAAGGAGTATAAAATTAATGCCTCTAGTAGTAGTAATTTTTTAAAATAATAATTTATGGTTTACTCTGTAGAATTTTTTCTGTAGTATACATACTTTTTTTCTTTCAACTCTTTTTTTCCAGAGGAGACCGTTTACCTAAGTAGATAAAGTACTATTTAAACTCCTCTCAGAACCTACCATTTGACTGTAAAATTATCATCTTTTAAAAAAATTTATACAGTATGTTTTATATTCTATAATAAAAATAATTAAATTTTACACACTAAATAAGCCTCATGTTTTCCTGAAGTTTAATACATTTATTTCATGGGAATTTGAAGCATATTAATGTTTTTGGTGGTTAATAGAGTTTTTGAAGGAATAAGTTTATTTTCAATGCTTTGAAAATACTAAAGTTAAAATATACTGAACTTTGATCCATGTTAATAAACCTGGGAGTGTATTAGTAAGTTTAACCTGCCATAACAAAAATATCATAGACTGGCTTAAACAACAGAAATTGATTTTCTCACAATTCTGAAGGATGGAAGTCCAAGCTCAGGTTGGCCATAAGGTTCAGTTCTGGTGAGGGCTTTCTTGCTGGGTTGCCGACAGCCGCCTTCCCACGGTGTCCTCACATGACAGAGACACAGCTATGGTGTCTCTTCCTTCTTCTGTAGGGACTAGTTCCATCATGAGGGTCCATGCTCATGAACTCATCTCAGCCTAATTATTTGTCAAAGGCCCCATCTCCAAATACCATCGCACCGAGAATTAGGGCTTCAATATTTGAATTCAGTGGGAACACAATTCAGTTCATAGCCTTGAGTTTTATATTCAGGACTCTTATATAGAACAGTAAAAGAAGTATTTGTAAATAACCAAGGAGTTAAAATTTTACTTTGAAATGGCTATCGTTTAATCCATTAGCATGTATACAAAGAAAGTAGCAGGGAAAAAGAGTTGTTTATGTGAAAATCTATGGAAATTCTAATTAATTTTTAGCCATTATAATGCTTACATTTGCATATCATTTTATGATGTCAAAATGTTTTCTGATAAATTGTCCTTTTATGCAAGTAAAATGATAATCCTGCTTTGGAATTTAGATTTTTTTCTTATTAATATTCACCTTTTCAAAAGTCTGTTTCTTAGAATTATAATGTTTATGGTTACTTAAAATTCAAAGAAGTAGATAATTCCTCTGCTCTGAAGTTTTGCTTTCAAAGGTGACATTAATATAATGTATCACATTAAAGGACATTTTTCAGTTGAGATGAAAGTGGCCAAGAAATCCTCTTACTGAAGATCTCTCATGCATAAGCCTCTCTAACATGTAGGTGACAAAATGTCCTGAATTTCCAGTTTTGAAAAGAGACCTGCAGTTCATGACATACAGGTCAAAATGATAATTTTTACCTAAAAATACACTTTTGATACAAAGGTTTAGTCTCTGTCTCTTTCACTGATATGTATTTTATTTGATGTATTTATTTGGAAGCTTACTTTCTCCTTTAAGAGCACATGACCATTTCCATTTCTTATGTCTGAATAATCTAAATATTTATGGGCAGAATGAAAATTGACAAATGCAAGTAATCAACCCCAAACAATATTAAATTTCAGTGATAAGAAGCACATGTGAATTTTCTCCAGCTGTTCTTCAGAGATTCTATAAGCACATTCTTATCAACAAACACTTCATTCATATAAATTATTTTACATCAGTGAACCTATTACCAAAATGATTGTGAGATGCTCTACAGCTTGAAACTTTAATGCCACCTCTGAAAAGAAAGGTCATTTTGGATTCTTTTTACCAAATTGTGATTCTGAAGGAACTAGGAGAAATGTAATCCAATTAAAGAAATAAAATGATTGGAGCATATATTTAAAAGGCTCTTGTGTGGAAGTATTCATGTAAAGAGAAGAATCAGCATATTTCTTCCATTATATTTTTAAGAAGGATTAGAGAACATATAGTAGCTGGCTCATTTGAAAGTCATTCAGATTCTTAGAAAATACATGAATCACACAATTTAATTTACAAAGTCTGAAATGCTGTCATTCTTATACTTTGTAGTGGATAATTTTATTTCTAGATACATAAAATGCTTCGAGAATATTCTGATGTAATATTTGAGAAGGAGTAAGAAGTCTAGTGATATCAGTTTACTAATTTTTAAAATTAAATTATCTTTAATCTTTGTTGTTTTTAGATGATCTTTTTCAGGCGCATCCATGTAGAGAGATCACCAAGCAGGCTTTGTGTGAGCAACAAGGCTGTTTATTTCACCTGGGTGCAGGCAAGCTGAGTCGGAAAAGAGAGTCAGCGAAGGGAGATAGGGGTGAGGCCGTTTTAAAGGATTTGGGTAGGTAAAGGAAAAAGGGATGTTCTCTGGCGGGCAGGAGTGGGGGTCACAAGGTGCTCAGTAGGTGAGCTTTTGAGCCAGGATAAGCCAGGAGAAGGAATTCCACAGGACAATGTCATCAGTTAAGGCAGGAACCAGCCATCTGGATGTGTACGTGCAGGTCACAGGGGATATGATGGCTTAGCTTGGGCTCAGAGGCCTGACATTCCTGTCTTCTTATGTTAATAAGAAAAATAAAACAAAATAGTGGTAAAGTGTTGGGACGGTGAAAATGTTTGGGGGATGGTATGGAGAGATAATAGGCGATGTTTCTCAGGGCTGCTTTGAGCAGGATTAGGGGCGGTGTGGGAACCTAGAGTGGGAGAGATTAAGCTGAAGGAAGATTTTGTGGTAAGGGGTGATATTGTGGGGTTGTTAGAAGAAACATTTGTCATTTAGAATTATTAGTGATGGCCTGGATACGATTTTGTATGAATTGAAAAATGGAATAAGAGAAGGATAAAAACAGGTATTAAAGATCCAAGAATTGGGAGGACATAGGACATCTAATTAGAGAGTGCCTAAGGAGATTCAGCATAGTCCTGCCAGCAGAGATTATTTATTTACTTTAAGAGTCAAGAGTGGCGGTTTGGGGATAGCACCAGGAGATATCAGCTGTGATGGCTTGGAGAAACAGTGTAAACCGGCAGTGTAAACAAGACCAGGGCATGTATGAGCAGTTGAGAACGGTGAATAGGAGTATGACTAGACAGAAGATAGTAGGGATGACAAGATTTTTGGGGCACAGTCCAAGTTAGTCTGGTGTCTGGAATGAGACTGGGGCCTAATAAAAAGGAGCGTCCATACAGGAGCTCAAATGGGCTGTACCCTGTAGAATTCGGAGGACAGGCCTGAATTCTGAGAAGGGAAAGTGGTAAAAGTATTGTCCAGTCCTTTCTGAGTTGGTGGCTGAGGTTGGTGAGGTGTGTTTTTAAAAGACCATTAGTCCGTTCTACCTTTCCTGAAGACTGAGGATCGTAAGGGATATAAAGGTTTCACTGAATACCAAGAGCCTGAAAAAATGCTTGGCTGATTTGACTAATAAAGGCCGGTCTACTATCTGACTGCGTAGAGGTGGGAAGGCCAAACTGAATAATTGTGTCTGACAGAAGGGAAGAAATGACCGCGGTGGCCTTCTCAGACCCTGTAGGAAAGGCCTCTACCTATCCAGTGAAAGTGTCTATTTAGACTAAGAGGTATTTCAGTTTTCTGACTTGGGGCATGTTGAGTAAAGCTAATTTGCCAGTCCTGGGTGGGGGCAAATCCTCGAGCTTGATGTGTAGGGAAGGGAGGGGACCTGAACAATCCATGAGGGGTAGTAGAATAGCAGATGGAACACTGAGAAGTGATCTCCTTAAGGATAGATTTCTATGATGGAAGGGAAATGAGAGGTTTTAAGAGACGGGCTAGCAGCTTGTAACCTATATGGAAGAGGTTATGAAATGATGACAGAATAGAATGGGCCTGTGAGGCTGGAAGGAGATACTTTGCTTGAAGAGATTGATAGGTGGAAGTTTCAGTGAGGGAGTAGGTGGAAGTGACTGATGTGAAGGAGAAAAACTGGCCGTGAGGGACAGAAGTTGGAGAGCTAGCTGCTTGTCTAGCCACCTTATCAGCATAAGCGTTGCCTAGAGAAATGGGATCTGACGCCTTTTGATGCCCCTTGCAGTGAATGACCCTAGCTTCTTTTGGAAGTAAAGCGGCCTTGAGCAGAGTTATTAAAGAGGCGTTAATGATAGAGGACCTTTGTGTAGTGAGGAAACTTCTTGCATGGTGGTGCAGGATATGGAAGGCATTATTTAGAGTCAGTATAAATATTAACATTTAGTCTTTTTGCAAGAGTGAGGGCTTGACTTAAGGCAATGAGTTCGGCTTGCTGAGAGGTAGTGAAGGGCGGCAGAGCAGTAGCCTCAATGATAGATGTGGAAGATACCACAGCATAGCTTGCCTTTACTGGTGAGTGGCGATTAGGACTGGTGGAACTGCCATCAATAAACTAAGTGTGTTCAGGGTGAGGAACATAAAAGAATATGGGGAAATGGAGTGAATGTCAGGTGGATCAGAGAGATACAGTCATGGGAGTCAGGTGTGGTATCAGGAATAATGTGAGAGGCCGGATTGAAGTCTGGGCCAGGAACAATTGTAATTGTGGGATACTCAACAAAAAGTGAGTACAGCTGAAGGAGCCAGGAAGCCGAAAGTGTGTGTCAGGTGTGAGGAAGAAAATAGATTTTGGAAGTTATGAGAACTGTAGAGAGTGAGTTGAGCATAGTTTGTGATTTTAAGGGCCTCTAAAAGTATTAGGGCAGTGACAGCCGCCACATGCAGACTTGAGGGCTAGGCAAAACAGTAAGGTCAAGTTGTTTGGATAAAAAGGCTACAGGGTGTGGTCCTGATCCTTGTGTAAGAATTCTGACTGCACAGCCCTGCACTTCAGCTGTGGGTAATGAAAAGGGTTGGGATGAGTCAGGGAGAGCTAGGTTGGGGGCAGTCTCTAAAGCTGTCTTCAAGGAACAGAAAGAGGAGTGGGGAAAGGATTTAGGATCTGTGGGGTCAGCTAGGTTTCCTTTTGTGAGTTTATATAATGGTTTTGTTAGGAGGGCAAAACTAGATATCTAAAGTCGAAAGTATCTAACCATGCCTAGGAAGGAAAGGAGTTGTTGTTTTGTAGAAGGGATTAAGGTTTGGGAGATTAGTCGGACACGATCAGCAGGGAGAGTACGTGTGTTTTTATGAGAATTATGCCAAGATAGGTAACAGATGAGGATGAAGTTTGGGCTTGACTGAAGTAATGGGGGCTATCTGTGAAGCCTTGTGGCAGTACAGCCTAGGTAATTTGCTGAGCCTGTTGGATGTCAGGACAGTCTAAGTGAAAGTGAAGAGAGGCTGGGATGAAGGGTGCAAAGGGATAGTAAAGAAAGCATTTTTGAGATCCAGAACAGAATAATGGGTTGCTGAGGGAGGTATTGAGGATAGGAGAGTGTATGGGTTTGGCACCAAGGGGTGGATAGGCAAAACAATTTGGTTGATAAGGCTCAGATCCTGAACTAACCTGTAAGGCTTGTCTGGTTCTAGGACAGGTAAAACGGGGGAATTGTAAGGAGAGTTTATGGGCTTTAAAAGGCCATGCTGTAGCAGGTGAGTGATAACAGGCTTTAATCTTTTTAAAGCATGCTGCAGGTTGGGATATTGGCATTGAGTGGGGTAAGGGTGATCAGGTTTTAATGAGATGGTAAGGGGTGCATGATCGGTTGCCAAGAAGGGAGTAGAGGTATCCTATACTTGAGGGTTAAGGTGGGGGGTTACAAGAGGAGGACACAAGGGAGGTTTTGGATTGGGAAGAAGGGCAGCAATGAGATGCAGCTGTAGTCCAGGAATAGTCAGGGAAGCACATAATTTAGTTAAAGTGTCTCGGCCTAATAAGGGAGCTGGGCAGGTGGAGATAACGAAAAAGGAGTGCTTAAAAGAGTATTGTCTAAGTTGGCACCAGAGTTGGGGAGTTTTAAGAGGTTTAGAAGCCTGGCCGTCAATACTTACAGCAGTTATGGAGGCAAGGGAAACAGGCCTTTGAAAAGAAGGTAATGTGGAGTGGGTAGCCTCCGTATTGATTAAGAAGGGGATGGACTTACCGTCTACTATGAGAGTTACCTGAAGTTCGGCATCCGTGATGGTCTAGGGGGCTTCCGAGGCAATCGGGCAGCGTCAGTCTTCAGCTGCTAAGCCGAGAAGATCTGAGAAGGAGTCAGTCAGAGAGCCTTGGGCCAGAGTTCCAGGGGCTCTGGGAGTGGCTGCCAGGTGAGTTGAACAGTCTGATTTTCAGTGGGGTCCTGCACAGATGGGACACAGCTTAGGAGGAATCCTGGGCTGTGGGCATTCCTTGGCCTGGTGGCCAGGTTTCTGGCACTTATTGCAAGCTCCTGGGGGAGGCGGTTCTGGAGGAACGCCTGGCCACTGCGGTTTAGGTGTTTGGAAGTTCTTGTTTGCTGGAGATGTGGCTGGGGTTTGTCTCACAGTGGAGGCAAGGAATTGCAACTCAGAAATATGTCACTACTTGGCTGCCTCTACTCTATTATTGTACACCTTGAAAGTGAGGTTAATTAAGTCCTGTTGTGGGGTTTGAGGGCCGGAATTTAATTTTTGGAGTTTTATTTAATGTCAGGAGTGGATTGGGTAATAAAATGTATTTTGAGAATAAGACTGCCTTTTGACCTTTTAGGGTCTAGGGCTGTAAAGCATCTCAGGGTTGCTGCCAAACGAGCCATGAACTGGGCTGGGTTTTTATATTTGATGAAAAAGAGCCTAAATGCTATCTGATTTGGGATAAGGAAAAGGAGCATTAACCTTGGCTATGCCTTTAGCTCCAGCTACCTTTTTAAGAGTAAATTGCTGGGCAGGTGGGGGAGGGCTAGTCAAGGAACGAAACTGTAAGCTGGACTGGGTGTGAGGAGGGGAGGTGATAAAAGGATTATAGGGTGAGGGGGCAGAGGCTGAGGAAGAATTGGGACCTAGCTCGGCCTGGCGAAGAGGGGAGAGGTCAGATGGGTCTGTAGAACAGGAAGATTAGACTCAGCGACGCTTGGGGTTGGGACTGAGGGGACAGGTGGGAAGGAAAGAAGGAAGATTTGGGACGAGTTGCATTGGACACAGAGACTGATGTGTAAAAGAATGCCTGGATGTCAGGCACCTCAGACCGTTTGCCTATTTTACGACAAGAATTATTTAGATCTTGTAGGATGGAAAAATTGAAAGTACCATTTTCCAGCTATTTGGAACTACTGTCGAGTTCGTATTGGGGTCAAGCGGCATTGCAGAAGAAAATAAGATGCTTAGATTTTAGGTCAGGTGAGAGTTGAAGAGGTTTTAAGTTCTTAAGAACACAGGCTAAGGGAGGAGGAGGAATGGAAGGTGGAAGCTTGCCTATAGTGAAGGAGGCAAGCCTAGAGAAAAGAGAGTAGAGACACAGAGAAGGGGTGGGGCGTTCTTGTCCTCCAGAAAAGCAGAGAAGGGGTCGGGGCACGGAAATAAGGGGTTGGAGTGCAGAGATAAGAGGTCGGGGCATGCAAATAAGGGATCGGGGTGCAGAGATAAGAGGTTGGGGTGTGGAAATAAGGGATCAGGGTGCAGAGATAAGAGGTCGGGGCTCCTGCCCCTCTTCCAGAAAAGCGGGACTTGCTGCTAAGGGTGAAGGAGAAGGGGTTGAAGGGTTTTTGCCCCTCCCCCAGAAAAGTGGAGAAGGGGTAGAGACACGGAGAAAAGATGTTAGGGTTCTTGCGCCTCCGCCAGAAAAGCGGGACTTTCCACTAAGGGTGAAGGACCAAGGCAGGCATCCCTGTGTGTTCTGATACCTCTGAAACCTGGGTGAATAATCAGAGAGGCATCCCTGTGATGATTAAATATCAAGGGAAGGCTGCCTTCCCTAGTCCGTGCCCGGCGCCAGAGTTTTGGGTCCACGGATAAAATGTGTCTCCTTTGTCTCTACCAGTAAATGAAAGGAAGTGAAATTAAGAGAAGGGAGAGATTGAAGTGTGGCGCCAAGACTGAAAGGAGAAAGTGGTTGAGGGATAGTGAGAGAGGCTGGAGATGAGAGTAAGAAGAGGACGCTTACCCAATTTAAAATTGGTGAGATATTCCTTGGGCTGGTGGGTCTGAGGACCTGAGGTCGTAGGTGGATCTTTTTCACAGAGCAAAGAGCAGGAGGACAAGGGATTGATCTCCCAAGGGAAGTCCCCTGATCTGAGTCACGACACCAAATTTCACGTGCGTCCATGTGAAGAGACCGCCAAACAGGCTTTGTGTGAGCAACAAGGCTGTTTATTTCACCTGGGTGCAGGCAAGCTGAGTCCGAAAAGAGTCAGCGAAGGGAGATAGGGGTGGGGCCGTTTTATAGGATTTGGGTAGGTAAAGGAAAAAGGGGGGTTGTTCTCTGGTGGGCAGGAGTGGGGGGTCACAAGGTGCTCAGTAGGTGAGCTTTTGAGCCAGGATGAGCCAGGAGAAGGAATTTCACAAGATAATGTCATCAGTTAAGGCAGGAAGAGGCCATTTTCACTTCTTTTGTGGTGGAATGTCATCGGTTAAGGCAGGAACCGGCCATCTGGATGTGTACCTGCAGGTCACAGGCGATATGATGGCTTAGCTTAGGCTCAGAGGCCTGACAATCTTTACATTAATTCGTGGGGCAGGAAGGAAGGTTAATAAGTACTAAGTTAATTGCAAAGATGAATGAAATCTTGTGATCCAAAGAGCAAGAGATTCCTTGCACCTAACACATTTATGAACAACAACAAAAATTTCAAGATTATCAAAGTGGTCCTTTATTTTAGAAGATAATATTTAAAGTTAGAGATTATTTCATCATGTTCTCTATAATTAGAAAATTGAAAATCAAATAGAGAGTTTCTTGAATGAAATAATTATGCAGTTAATTGAAGTGACTTACATTGTCTTACTTCTCTACTCCAATTCACTGATACCCTTTGGTTTTGCCTGTCCTGTCTTCTAAAGGCACTCTTTATTCACATAAATTTTCTCTTAGAGTTCCTCCCAGACTTTGAAAGTCATGATAAAAAAGTGCAACACTTAAAGGTAACAATAAAAGCTATGGGATTTTCTTGGCAGTCACTGATCTGAAATAAGAGTGTGACTAAGTTTTGGATGGAAATTTCAGGAACCAAAGCACTGTCAGACTTAACGTCAGTGTCTGTATGTGGCTTTCAATTCATATTTAAAACACGTTCAATTGTTCTTGCATAAAAACAAGGGGGATAGTGTCAAGATAATTGCAAACTGAATCAGAAGAACAGATTTTGCCAGATTCTGATTCTCAGAATTCTGAGTCTCACTGTGGAATGTGCTGCCTTGTGGCCCTGACCAGGGCATCTTACCTCTCAAGTGGCTTCCTGGCCTATTCCATGAGGATGGAGACACCTGCCTCACTAAATTGCTGTGAGTGTTGAATGGGACAAGCTGCGTTTGCTTTCTCTGTCTCACTTGAGAGTACAGATGTGTAATGGGAGGATACAAGGTTTACATACTATGGATTCCACTAGTGTAATATAATAAAACTATGATGATGTATTTCTTAGATTTTAGAATCCAAGTAATAATTGTAGATGGAAAGTGATCTTGTTACAATATAAATGATCCCAATTTAATTTCTGACTATCACAGAATAGAGGCACAGAGGGCAATCTTTTGTGTGGAATAAATTTTCAATATCTTGAGTTGCTTTTCAGAAGTACATGTGAATCTAATTGAATACAATTAATGTGTAAGTATTTCCACATCTGTAGTGCTTATCTGTCCAAATTGATCAACATCAAATGATATCAGCATGAAAATAAACCACGCTGAAATTTATGTGTGGAAGGGGGAATAAAAGCATGAATGATGGCTTTTGCCAAACAATAACCAAAGACTCTTCATTCACTCCCTCCTTTGTTGTCCCTGATCAGCATTATCCATACCATGAAGTTTGTAACAAAAGAACAAAAAAAAAAACTAGAAAAAATGAAAACAAAGAATCACTGTACTTGAAAGCTAACTATTCTTATTTGTAAAACACTTAAAATATTGATTTTCTGAATCCCACACTTTGAGTTATCATCCCTGAACTATTTGCCAGATGCTGAGTAAGCTTTTTGAATTCATTATGTCATTTAATTTCCACATATGTAGGAACTGGGACATTAAAAACTTTGGGCAAAACTAAGAGGTAAAGCCAAGATTCCTCCAGCAAAGCATAAGATAAAGTAGTGACTTCCATCACATTGGTGTAGGTACTTTAACTAGTTAGCATGTAGTCTTTTTTTCTACTATCAGCAATTGCAAAAATTATACCTCCATATTATTACACTAAACTCTAAATTGCAATACAATTTAGAGTATCCACGCATTACTGATTATGAAAGCTGACAATCTCAAAGATGATAGTGCCTTTATATGAAATATAAAATTATCCTCAGTAATTGGAAAACTTTAAAAGTAAATATCTGTGTGGTAAAGGAAGGTGAAAAAGAAGAATTGTTCAGAAAAACGTATTATTTTAACACTACCAAATCCTCCAGTTCTGAATGTTCAAATAGGTAGAATGCAACCTATTTTTATCTTCTATATAATGTACACCTTTTTTTGACATTATTTCATAGTAATGTCTACCTGATCTAATAATATGAAAGTGACAGGCTTATAATGAATTCTTAATTCCCTGAATCTCACTTCTAGTAGTCATCAATTAAGGCATTGGTTTATAAATGTATTTTCTCCATGAACCATTAAAATTTTACAGGAAATTTTAGAAGACGATAAGTTTAAACCTTCAATTTCACAAGAAATCAATAAAATTTATATTATGGATCTCAGGAAGCCTAAAATGCCACAACAGTGTTTGGATGTTTTAAAGAAAAATAATACTATACCAAGCCCATATTTCTTAGAAATGAAAGAGAAAGAAAATTATCAAGGCCCAGTTCAGGTATCAGCAAGCTCAGAGATCATGAAACTCAAAGAAGTAGTGGAGCTTAATTTTCTATCAGCATTTCTCTAAAATAATTTGTGCTGTATAGAAACTCTTCTTTGGTTAATTAAGTGACTGATCCTCTGGCTCACACCTTCATGTATTTCTTGGGCTTCCTCATTGAATGGAGGAAGTGAGACATTCTTTGAATTTCAGGAGATTTTCTGAATTTTAAGAGATTTTCAGGATATCTGGCACTCTTAAGCAACAAGCTCTGGTTATTTGGCACATGACTTCAGGGTTAGTGCCACATCCTCTTGGTCATTCCTTTTTTGAAGGAATTTCTACATGAAATCCATGATGTCAGTCCATGTTTTTCTGTATAAGCATTACTCCATTCCATTTTTGCCTTCTTCACATTCACCACTGAGTCCATATCACCCACTGCTAGACACTGCTTCCTCCTCCTGCTCTGATCCCTCCTCTTTGCATTTAATCAGCATGTCAGAATTCCATTTTATGCCATTGATTGTCATTACATCCTCTTACTTAGGAAAAGGGAAGGCACTGCCTTTCTCCTTTGTGATCTTCATACATCATTGCCCTTGAATGATATTTTCTTCCATTTCTCCAGTGGGTACAAATACTTTTCCTTCAAATGCCAGGAAACACACAGTCTTTTTGTGAGACCTTCTTGTCTTTTTAGTATTGCATTTTGATAGTCCTCCAGCATTATTTCTTCTGCAGATCTTGTTAAATTGTCGTGTCATAATATTTTTAAAAATCTCCCTTTTTCTGTGAGCAGTCCACCCCTCCCTCATCCTCCAGAAAGGAGATAGTACTTTGAGTTTCCTTCACTCAAGAAGAGCGAGGGATTACAAGGCAGAAAACAGAAATCCTTTGTTAGCCTCTGGACTTACATTTCCAAAATTTTCTAACTATTAAGGAGATTATGCAAGTTATATTTGAGGCAAACAACTTTGGGGCAGGGAATTTGTCTTTGAGGAAAAACCATGATGAGTAAGAAGAGAATAAGGCTGGAGATGGGATTTGTGGGATGCTGTGTGATGCTCCACTGTTGGATACCTGGGGACATATTAGAGATGTGGAGTCTGAGAACAAAGGCATCTGTACTTTATCTGCTGAGCTAGAGACTCAGGGAAACAGCTGGGTGAATGCTTGGGCTCTGCAATAGGGGGCTACTGACAGCTCATATGTCTCAATGAATACCTTCAGAAAACAGATCTTCTCCTGCCCCAACACACTCATAGCCTTGGATACACACACTCCTGGGATTTAATCACAACTTCAGGAAAACAGAAAACATCACAAAATGATGTTTTTCCTTCCTGATGGAATCAGGGTTTAATATATAAATGCTACAATTATAATTATGTCTATGTTTTTCTTTCTTGGTGGAATCAGGGTTTAATATACAAATGGTACAATTATAATTCTCTGACTCTCTCACTCTTTCTATCTCACTCTCTGATGAACTATGAAGCTCTTGAAGGCAAATGAGACATGTTAATTATTTTTGTGCTCTACTGTCTAATTTCATTCATTAAAAATGGTTGATGAATGATAACCATTTTTTTGGTTGATAAAAAACAAATATTGAATGAATACAGATTGTTATAACCTAGAAGGCAGAAATATTATCTAAACTTTAAGCTTCAAAATTAGAACACAGAGGAGTATGTTGATCAAAAATTTATTATGATCACAAAAAAGTTTATAATGATCATAAGTGTATTATGATTATTAACAATGATTTTTAGAACATGGTGTTTTATGGACTACATGCCTGGAAACACCTTAATAGGTTTTGCTTGTCATTTATCTCTATAAGCCATTTCAGAAAAGTTATTCTTTTGAATACAGGGTCTATGTTAGTTCATAATTTATTTCATAATTTCCAACACTGTAATGAAGTAAAGTGCCTGGGATATTCTGAATCACCTTCCTGACAAAGCTTTAGAGGAATTGCTGATGAACCTTATAAAAGACTAAAAATATTTGCATGTATGAAGAAGATTGAGAAATGTATAAAAATATATCTATTACAAATTAAATATATTTTTAGAACCATCACTAAAATTCCATCACTGAGCATTGATAAAAAGAATATTTTAACTTTTCATAAGTTAACTATGATTTTCTAAAACCTCAAACAGAGCAAAAGTTTTAGTAATATATGATAGCTCCTAGAAGTTCAGAAGGGTAATTATTAAAACATGTTTTAAACTTAAAATAGCTATAAGACTTCATATTTTAAGCAGTGTTATAAATTATAATCTGATAAGCATTTTTTTTTTGCTCTAAACTAAATGATCATCCTATGAGTGATGGAGGCTTTAACCAGAATAATCTGTAATATTTTTGAAATTGCCTTATAGGTTGTCTAATTCCCACAGTGGCTTATTATAATTTCAGTGCTACAGTGTGAAGTGCTACTGTCCTTTAAGAATTGGGGCTCTACTGTGACTAAGGCACCTTATTTTAACTTGGTCTCCTGTTAAGAGGAGTATTTGATTCTTTATTTTTTTCTTTTATAGTCTCAGGTTATGTCTCAGATTAATGGGCCTAATTAAACCAAACAAAAACCGTAAGAAATAGGAGCCCTATTTTGCTGATGCTCCCACTTTTTCATACCTTTAGGAACAACCATTCTTATTCTATTATCCTACTTGATCACACTTAATTATGTTAGTAAAAATTTTTTATAAAAATCCAAAAGGTATTTATCATGACATTGAAAAGTTGTTAAAGGTTTTCTTCTTGGATAGTTTACCTTAGACAAGAGATAAACTGAGTGCAACATGAATTAAATTAAGTGAAATAAATTTTATTGGAAACCACCATTTATGGCAGAGAGACTTTCCTTGAACTGATGAGTAATAGACACAATCGGATGCTAGGAAAAATATAATGGGTTATTTTTTATTACAGTCAAAATGTATCAAATATCTGCTACTCACTCATGATTCTGTAATGCTCTATCAGAGTGATGAAAGAAATCACAGATGCACCCTATAGCTTCAAACAGTTTACTCTGTGGTGACGATGTGACTATAAAACATCAGTGAAGAATATAAGGTAGAACATAACCACTAAATTACCTGATACAGACAATATAAATACTGGTTGAGAAGATTTAAATCAATCCAATGAAACTGTAGACAAGATGAGATTTGAGGCAAGCTTTGGAAGATAGATAGGATTAGAATAGACAAATGGAAAGAAAAGGACATCGTAGGTGAGGCTGATGAAAGATCAAAAGCCGTAGGTCTGGTAAGAGCATGCTGATTTAAGATACAATGTGGTAAAGAGATCAGCTTAACATGTGGGAAAGCGTGGTGAAATTAAGGAGGACTTTCAAAACCATGCAAAGTATTGACTTAAAGAGCTAACAACCATAAAATGCTAATTATTTCTAAATCATTGAATGGCCTGATGGTAATAGTGACAGTGTTGATAAGGTTGCTAATAATACTTTGTACTATGAGGTTGCTAATAATACTTTGTACTATGACTTATGCTACTAACATATGTAAAAACATAGGACTATGCTTGGTACATAGTACAAAGTCTTATGGTACTGTGTGCCAAGCATAGTCCTGTGTTTTTACATATGTCATCCCACATTAATCCTCACAAAACCTTGTAATATTTCATACCTATTTTACAACTGATGAAACAGAAATTGTTTCAGGTCATATAAACTGTAAGAGTCATAATGAGGAATTCAACTCAGATATGTCCTAGCAAATACACGTAAATATTAGGTAAACTTTTTACTGAAAATACAGACAACATTAATTAGGAGGTAATTTATCAGAGTGCACGAGAAAAATTAGACTAAATTTCTAAAAGAAATTCGAGTAAAATAAGATATTTTAAAAATCACACATGAAGAAATTGTGGCTTATAATTGGTCTGCATTTCATTGTGATAAATCAATGTCTCTCAAAATGGAATCCATTCACTGTTCACACATTCATAAACTTGGTTTGCTCATTAAACAACAACAATAATAACAATAGCACAACATAGATTATTGAGCTTATTCAAAACAAAATGAATAATAATATTTTGGTAGTGAGAATGGTGGGTTTAACAGCCTTAAGAAGAATTGGTATGTACATTGACAATACCCACACTGGGATGCAGAAGTAATCATTCTTCCTGGTATATATATAAAAATATAATTGATAGAATTTAGATGTACCTCATGCTATTTCCTGGACTCTCTTCCCAGAAAGATCCATGATTCTTAGGTTGGTGTAAATCTTTCATGTTTTACCTTTTAAAAATAATATAATTTAATATATATGAAATTACTTTGTAAATTTACTCTACTGTATATATAATTTTATGATTTAATTTTGACAGCATTGTGTTTTTGAGGTTTTAAATGAAGATAAATGTAGATCTGATTAATTTTTATTGCTTTTTAATATTCAATTTATAATAAAAACAAGGATTATTTATCCATTCTTCTACTGAGACAGGTTGGTACAGTTTTGGAATGTTTTTGGTCCATTTATTAGAGTTTCTCAAGTATATGCTTTCTGGTGAAATTGCTGAATTCAGGGATACACACATACAACTTTATTAGGCAATAAAAAATTGCGTGTAAGAATTTCTGTGTATCCTCAGTTATAATAAAAGTAATTATGCAAATTGAAAATGTTTTCCACTATGGAAATGAAATGGTATATCAGTGTTATTTATTAGCTGTTCAAATGAGAAAACTGTGAAAATAATTCCCTGTGTTTATTGGCCATTTCAGTTTCTGATTCCTTAAATTGCTTGTTTTCTACAGGGTTGTTTATTCTTAATTTGCTTATTGCTTTGGTAGAGTTTATTATATGTTTTGATTTTTTAAAAACCTATTGAAAATATAATCTGTGATTTGTGTTTTCCTTTTGTAAGGTTGCCAGCACTAATTATGTTAAATAAATTCATGAGGTAAGATACAGTAGAAAGGAAAATCATCATTTATTCAGTAAAGTTTTAAGGGCCAGACAGTATACTAGTTATTTTGGGATGTCTTGTTTCAATGTAACTTTAAATTCAACCTCCAGGCTGTGCATTACTACCTCAACTTTGCTGATTGCACTGAGGTTCAGAGATGCTAAGTAACTTGTCAAGGGATTTGGATCTATGAAGAAGAGGAGGAAAATTCCAAGCTAGTTTTATTTGGCTCTATAACCCACTTTTTTTTTTTTTTTAACAAGGTGCATAATAGTTACACTTTCAACTCTTCAGCACTCATTCACATAGATTCGTTAACTTGAGTCCCATTAAATTGCAGTGATAACAAGGATATGTATTATTAACCCTGTTTGATCATTAATTTGGAAGATAGGGGTGAGAAATGATTCGTCTAAAGTTACTAGCAAAAGTACAATTCAATTTAGCCTTTGGGTCCAGTGCTTCTTCCATTGACCTTCCTTAGGTTGACATAAATTGGCATCAGTGATACATATGCTCATGACTAGTAAAGACAACATTTTTTAAAATTAACCTTTTAATGCATAAAATTAACCTCATAATGCATAATATATGCTGTGTGAGTATAGATTACATCAGTCTTAATACTAATATATTTGTATCTACTTTACTAATGTGTTTCCTTCATTGACCTTAGTCATATATTGACCTTAGTTTTACATATTTTAAGGTATTTGCTTCATTTAATATCAAAAAGAGATTGAAAATTTAGCAAATATTTATTTTAAAATTAAAAGTACTTTTTTGAACAAGAGAGTTTTATATTAAAGGAAAAAGACTTATAAATCCAGAGTTTGGATAATAAAAAATAAAAAGAATCAAGTAAAGCAAGGAAAAAATTATATATGGCCAGAGAAAAGAGTTAGAAATTCCTCATATAAACCATTCACATAGTGCAGATAAAATCCATGGCTTAAATAACTTACGTGCTTTTTCTTTTATGAAGTCGGTTGATGGAGGATTGAGAATTTAGTCATGCATTTTTAAATGATCTTTTAACCCACGTTGGTTTTGTTTTCTATCCAATTCAATTTCGAACAGATACTTGTATGTTTCTAGAACAATGCAATACAATAATATAACATTTAGTACTTTTCGCTAAGTTTTATAAAATAATTCTGAATGGCAAGTTACCACTCATCAGACCTGCTACTCCACTTTTCAAGATCTCCTAGAAACAATGGAAATTCAGGATATATATAGATATGTGTATATCTATATATAGAGAGAGATATATAGATATGTGTATATCTATATATAGAGAGAGATATATAGATATGTGTATATCTATATATAGAGAGAGATATATAGATATGTGTATATCTATATATAGAGAGAGATATATAGATATGTGTATATCTATATATAGAGAGAGATATATAGATATGTGTATATCTGTATATAGAGATATATAGATATGTGTATATCTATATATAGAGATATATAGATATGTGTATATCTATATATAGAGATATATAGATATGTGTATATCTATATATATAGAGAGATATATAGATATGTGTATATCTATATATAGAGAGAGATATATAGATATGTGTATATCTATATATAGAGAGAGATATATAGATATGTGTATATCTATATAGAGAGAGAGATGTATAGATATGTGTATATCTATATAGAGAGAGAGATGTATAGATATGTGTATATCTATATAGAGAGAGAGATGTATAGATATGTGTATATCTATATAGAGAGATGTATAGATATGTGTATATCTATATAGAGAGATGTATAGATATGTGTATATCTATATATAGAGAGAGATGTATAGATATGTGTATATCTATATATAGACAGATATATAGATATGTGTATATCTATATATAGAGAGATATATAGATATGTGTATATCTATATATAGAGAGAGATATATAGATATGTGTATATCTATATATAGAGAGAGATATATAGATATGTGTATATCTATATATAGAGAGAGATATATAGATATGTGTATATCTATATATAGAGAGAGAGATATAGATGTGTGTATATCTATATAGAGATATATATAGATATGTGTATATCTATATAGAGAGATATATAGATATGTGTATATCTATATAGAGAGATATATAGATATGTGTATATCTATATAGAGAGATATATAGATATGTGTATATCTATATAGAGAGAGATATATATAGATATGTGTATATCTGTATAGAGAGAGATATATATAGATATGTGTATATCTATATATAGAGAGAGATATATAGATATGTGTATATCTATGTATAGAGAGATATATATATTTATATACACACACATACACACAAATATTGAGTTTCAAATGGATACACTATACAAAGTCAATAAAAAATAAAATGACTACCCTTTATTGTTTGGCACCAATTATGTTTCTAGTACTATACTAATAGATATGTTATCTCATTTAAACTTTACAACCATTCCCACCAAGGGAGCTACTAATATTCCAATCTTACAGATAAACATAGGGAGCAACATAAAAATTACGTAATTACACTGTGGAAAATAACTAAAAGTTGAGTTAGTATTAAAATCCGAGCCTGTCTTTTTTTTTCAGTAAACTATACCAGCTCAGGCTACAAACTCCATTCACCTTATGCCTAATAGTTTGCATGTTTTTTGTAATGAATGAATATGGGTTGCTCTCATTTCCATATGTAGCTTCCCAGTATTTCCCATGTGTGTAAATCTTTAAGATCTCCCTCAGCTGAAACACCATTTCTCTCCCTCTGTTTATTTCTTCTTGACTCCAGCTACTTGGTCAATGCAAAGTTGTAATTATGTTGTTTCTTATAATTCTGGCTATGATTGTTAGCTACTTATCCTATTTCCCATGTGATAATCACAAATGCAGATCAGAAGAGACCGAGGATGATGTGTTTGCTCTCAGGGAAAGAAAGGTAGGGCTTAATTGCTTTGTATCCCCTTGGGGTCAAACACATCTGGTTCCTCAGTATCCTAATTCGTCTCCTTGGTTTTCTCTAATCAAAAGTTTTAATGTAATAATTTCAAATATTCAAAGCTATTTTTATGTTATTCATAATATATTTTTTTCAAAATATCTTTTAAAACGTGAGGAAAAATTCAAAGAGCTTTTAAAGATGACTATTAGTTACTTTTTAAATTTTCTTCTTACAGTTTAAAGAAAAGTTCTGGGTTGTATATTAAAAGTTGAGGACTATATCATTTCAGAGAGGAGTCTGATATTTGGTGTGCATTTTCTAATTATTCATTTAATGTGCTTCTGCCATTCACAATGTTTTGGGATTGTTATTTTATTTTGATGTTCCTGAAATATGTGCAAAATGTAGTAAATGCAATAGATGGCTGTAATTATAAATCTTTCACTTACATTTTAAAAATAATGCCTAGTTTTAAATATATCTAGTTTCACTAATGTCTTTACTATTTAGAAGATGCTTACATAGAGATAAGGAGAAATCTACGTTGTAAGTTTGGTAAAAATATATCCTTTTCCATACGTTATTTTCCACATCATATTAGATTTATAAATTAATGCATTGTTGGTGAAGAATTTTAATTGGTAGTACAGTTATCTGTTTCTGAGCATATCCTTCTTCTTTCTAAACATTAGATTAAAAATCACTAAATATTTTTACTTCATATTTACCACAGCCTGAAATTCCATGATTACCTTGAAGTTGTGGGAGAGGCAATTTCAAGGAGTGGTGTTCTGACCAAACTTCACTCTCATTCAGTTTCCTCAAGTTTGAAGGCGTGTTTCATCTCCACTGATTTAAAGCTATTGGATTTGATTTGTATTTTCAAGAAGGGCTTTGGAGAGTTTTGTTTTCAAACGCTGAAAAAAAATTGAACCCACCAGACTTTGAAAATCAACAGTAGACATAATAAAATTCTTCAATGCCTCCCCACAGCCTTCAAGACAAAATCCCAACTCCTTCCTATGGTGAGAGAGCCCTCCCTTTATGACTCAGTAACACTCAGTTCCTCCCACCCTGAACAAAGCCATTGTCTCAGCCATACACGATGATTATGGGCCCCAAGTGCACAGGTTCTCTCCGACTTGTGTACCTACGTAGGCTTTACTTTTACTCACAGTGCGTTCTTTCTTTAATCGGCTTTCTTCCATCAACACCTCCACACCGCTGAGGAAATTAACTAACCAAACGACCCTGTGTGCTTGAATAATGTAGCAAGAAGGGGCCTGAAGAACACCATCTAAAAATCAAGGTATGGAAACAAGTGAATCTACTTCTGAATGTCAAAATGGAACTTCTTTCTTTCCAGAGACCTATGTGATCACTGGGCACCATCTCATTTATGCCTCACGCTGACTAGAGACTTTTTTTTTTTTTTTTTTTTTTTGAGACAGTCTTGCTCTGTCCCTCAGGCTGGAGTGCAGTGACGCGATCTCGGCTCACTGCAAGCTCCGCCTCCCGGGTTCACCCCATTCTCCTGCCTCAGCCTCCCGAGTAGTTGGGACTACAGGCGCCCGCCACCACGCCCGGCTAATTTTTTGTATTTTTAATAGAGACGGGGTTTCACCATGTTAGCCAGGATGGTCTCGATCTCCTGACCTCGTGATCCGCCTGCCTCAGCCTCCCAAAGTGCTGGGATTACAGGCTTGAGCCACCGTGCCCGGCCACTAGAGCCTTTTTAACCTTGAGTCTGAAATTAATATTATGAATTGTAATGAGTACTTACTGTGCATGAGGTTTAGGGCTGCAGGAAGTCTTATATTAAGAGCACTGAAAAGAAGGCCTAAATAAAAAGTTTAAAAGCCCCAAATGGGAACATGCCAAATAGTTTTAAGAAGGACGTAAAGTTATCTTTAAAGGTTATCCCTACCCCCAAATCAATATGTACGAAAAAAAAAATTTTGTGAGTTAAAACAATTTTTTGTTTCATCTTGGTTGAGGAGTGGATAGAGGATTAGTAATACCAATTAGACAGTCATAGCTGACACTGTCATGATTTAGTCCAAATAAGAGAGGACAGAATTCAAGAAATGGTGATAGTATGGACAGAGGAAAAAAGATTTATATTACAAAATTTGAACACTTTACTGATGAATTGATTTGAGGGAAGTAAAGATAGATAAAGAAAACACAGATGACTCGCACATTTATTGTTTCAGCAGTAGGGAGAAGGCAGTGTCATTTCCTAAGATGTAAAAGACTGAGGTGAAAATTAGGAATTGGAGAAGAGAAGAGATTGCAAAAACTGAGAGTGAGTTTACCCACTGTGAATAATGAATATTTCAATAAGCATTAGGGGAAAAATCATAAACTGCATCACCTTTCTATAGTGCTTTTTGAGAGCAGTGCAAATTATCAAAAATATTGCTACTGCAGAAATTCACCTCAATAGATTCATGAGTTAAATTTCCCCACAAGTTCCAGGTCCCCATTGTTATGGCAGTAAATTATTTCATTAATATTTGCTAAACTAGTTTTAATATAATTGCTGTACTTCATGTATGAATGTCCATTTCTGGGAAAAAGAATACAACTTATTTGGATCTAGTAATTATAAAATATAGCTATGAAAAATGTCTATTAGCAAAACTCTGTAGGGGTTTTGCCTGTAAGGGTTTTGGCAAATTGCTCCCAATAGTGCTTTTAGTAATGACTTTATGTCTTCACAAAGCAGAATGTTAGAAAGAAGGTAGTAGTTACTAGTAAAATTGAGTTGAGAAATTGTCAAAAATATGGAGCAGCTCATAAAACAGAATCTTCAAAGTGACATGTAGCATTTGAAACCTTAAAATTTTAACAAAAGTGAAAATTATGTACAAAGATTTTTACATATTACTTTTATTTGACGAAGCAAAAGATTTACTTTAATGCTCAATGAAAACAGTGGGGACATGTAAAAACACATAATCAATTCCAATGTTTTTAAAAGGCAGACTAATTAGGGCACAGAAATGGGTCTGTGCAACAGAAAATGTGTACCCCATAAAGTGCATAAATAGATTTTTCATTGATGACAAACTTTGAAAGTCATAGGAGTATCTTTGGAGTGTTTTCTGCCAACCTGCCCAGTGAACCTATTTTGTTGCCTCCAGAACCCACTCATTACCTGTTCTTTTGGATAGGTATTGCAGCAGTTGCTATCCATATGTTCAAAATTCTAAGAAAATATATAAAAATTACATGTCAATCTTATTGTAAGTGTATCTATGAAAATGAAACATACAGTGAGTAATTCCAGTGCTCCTCTTCTTCAAAAAGAATCACTTCTTATAAAACCACCAACTGAAGCACTGGATGTTTGTGAATTTTGTTTTGTTTTCTTCAGATCAGTCAATCAGATTCACCAGAACTTATTGTGTCACCCTTCATTTGGAAAGGAAATTCTCCATGTAATAGGGAAAAAAGTATCTTTTCTAGGACTTGGTTCACTTGTGAAATTCAAGTCATTTTTGTAAAAGCTATAGAAAAGTCCTCTCCTTTTTCTAGGTAGAATCACTATAGATGTGAATATGTATTTGTTGTAAAAATGAGTGAATGATCAGATGGATGCAAGACAGGGCTTTCTGCTTCTATTGAAGCCCCATCTATGTCTATGTCTCAAAACATCATCCTGCAATCCTGTTATAATAAAGACAGGTTATGTCATTCCCCTGGCTCAAAACTCCCAAATAGCCTCCCAGCTTACCCTGAGTAAAGTCCAGTCATTACCCTGATTTACAAGGCTTGATAAGACTGAGACCTCATTTCCCCCTTGACTTCACTTCCTTCTATCCTACCACTGCTCACTTTGCTCCAGCCCCTCCCCTCCCTCCTTATTCATACCCAACCCACCACATATACTCCAGATGAAGGCTTTGCACTCTGTCACGCTCTTCACCCAGTGTCAACATGCCACACTCCATTGCAAACTGCAAACTGTTTACTAAAATGTAACTTTTTCAGTGAAACATTTCCTGACTATTTTATTTTAAAAGCATGTCTTCTAATATTCCTTGTCTCATTCTCTGCTTTATTTTTCTCTATAGTATTTATTGCCATTTGCCATTCCACAAATTTACCTTTCCCTTTTAATTTGCCATAATTTACAGTCTAAATGTATGCACAATCTAAGAGTATATGGTTTTCTGTGTATTCTATGGACCCCCTGCTTAGAAAACTAGCACATAGTAGGCATGCAATAAATATATTTGAATGAGTGAATGAATCAAGGCAACTGTCTTGACAACTGTGAGTACTTACACAGTTCTTTTTGCAAATGGACCCCAGAAACATAGTTGTTTTGTTTAAAGCAATGAATATTTTGCAAAAACATTGTTACCAGGGAGATTCTCTCCAGACGCACTTCGATTTCAGCCAAATGAACCAGTAAACTGAATCATGACTAGAAGAGTCAACGGTCAAATATATCCCACAGCCACTAATGGAGTTTATTAAAGGCTTGTGCGTAGACTCTAACATTATACATTCGTTGGTCAAGGAAAACTTTCATTATCCTCAAACTAAAAACTAGTCATCATAAAGCTGTCCACGACTTCTAAGCAATGGGCTTTTCTATGTATAGTAATCTGTCTCCTATTTTGGGTCTTATCACAGTAGTTATCTACATTCCTTTCCTCTGAAATGATAAAAGGAAACCCATGTGAAACTGGGATTGCTGTTTACTTTGCAGTGGATGTTTTGATTGCTATTACCTTCTACACTGAGTAGAAAAATGGTGGTATTAAAGGATATATAATGACCTGTTAGCTTGGCATGACTAAGAATAAATAAGTAAGAATATCTTGAAATAAGAGGTTCTTTTTCATGTTTTAATATCTCACTCATGGTGAGCCATCTTTCCAATTAGTGCGAAGTATGGCCCACAGGTGACCCAGTGATGAAATGTCTTTACATTCTTTTCAAAACTTGTCAGTAAAATGGATTAACAAAAGGATAAGTGACACTTATAAATTAATTTGGTTAACTTTCAAGCATACCAAATTAAATAAGCTTTTGCCTACCTTGATTTATAAATGATTACTTGGTCTTTTTTTTTTTTTTTTCTTTTTTTTGAGACTGAGTCTCGCTCTGTCGCCCAGGCTGGAGTGCAGTGGCTCAATCTCGGCTCACTGCAAGCTCCGCCTCCTGGGTTCACGCCATTCTCCTGCCTCAGCCTCTCCGAGTAGCTGGGACTACAGGCGCCCGCCACCACGCCCGGCTAATTTTTTTTTTTGTATTTTTTAGTAGAGACGGGGTTTCACCGTGATCTCGATCTCCTGACCTCATGATCCGCCCTCCCCGGCCTCCCAAAGTGCTGGGACTACAAGCGTGAGCCACCGCGCCCGGCCCTGCTTGGTCTTTATAATAGCCAAAAGGATAATTTCTATTGCAAAATATCCTTCATAAAATTCCTATGAAAGACAGAATTTCTTTTATTTCCCAAGTCTGCTAGTTTTCTGGAAGTTATTGGTTTTATTAGCTTTAAAGGTTCCTTATATGTTCACTGGACTCAGATCCAACAGAAATCAACCAATGTTCCAAAGAATTTGGGGCTTCAGTTGAGATAAAATTAGTGGGTCTTTAACTCTTTGCCATTATCTATCCTAATAAAAAGATGTTAATTAAATGCCTGATTCATTCCAGAAATATTTATTAAGCACCATTAGCTAGATATTATTTCACGTTTCTCTTCATTCAAGACCTTAATCTCTACATGCCAAAACAGCCAAAACAACACAGATCACTGAAAATTTCATAAAGGCATGAACAGACTGTGGTGAAAGCTCAGAAGATGCTCTGACTCTCATGGGCTCGGAGAGAACAAAAGGCTTTGCTGAGAAGATGAGTATGACAATCAGTTCTTCTAGAGAATAACTAGTCTAACTCAAATTCACAAAGGAAAAAAGACCTGATAGCCCCTTATTCCTATAGAGTGGAGATTTTTTGGTGGCTTTTTTTTTTTTTTTCATTTGGATGATACAGTATGAGAAATAAGGCAGGATATTTCAAGAGAATCCAAGGCAAGGGGATGCCAGGGAGAAAATCAAATGGCACGTGTGGACATAAGTAGGGGTATGTGTGTGTGTCTGTGTGTGTGTGTGTGTGTACAGGTGTGCTAGTCCCCACTGGACAATGAGAGAGTTACTGTTGTACTGCCAATAGAATACTGTGGTGGTCCTGGCCAGGTCTTCCGGACTCTGTGCCTTCTTTGTCTTGGAAATAACCAAAAGTGCATGCCTACAGATTGGTTATCACTGCCCAGTTGCAATGTGACTGAGCATTGCTCATTAAATATAGAACCTGTGCACAGTGGTGCTAAGTGACATAGGTAAGGAAACTACCAGGTAGGTAGATAATATTAGGTCCAGAAGATGTGGCTTGGTAAGTGCAGTTTTTCAACCACAAGAAGTGATAGTTTCAGAATAACATGGCTACAACTCACTTATTCACAATTTACCCCAACCGAAGCATCATTGCTACCAAACCAATTCCCCTATGATTTGATTGATAAGACTGGAGAACCCACCCTCCCTGAACATTTCTTAGCCTGATGATTCGCCAAAAATATCTCTTGAGCTCATCTCACTAACTCTAACTTGCGTGTTTATTTTAGGAATGAAAACACGTGAGTGTTCATCTTCATGAAGCCTCAAAGCCAGTGCTCTGCACCTTCACAGCAATATAAACAAAAATGAACATATATGCCTGCATAACTATGAAAAGGGTGATTTAATAATGCTCTCTGAAACTTGGCACATAACACTCCTTAAAGTATCAAAAAAAAAAACAAGGTAAAAAGAAATACATATTTTTGACTAGAGAAACATGAAAGGGGATGAAGGATGTAGTATAAAAAATTATTGATAATTGATAAAAAATTATTGATAATCACTGAAGATTGCTACCATTTAGAGATACAAATGTCTGTGATAAATGCAGTGGCATGACAGTATTGTCAAATTATTAGGCAATATGTGGGGAAGAAGTATTTATGTTTCACATCCTTGATGGTGATTCAAGAGAGACAAAAACAACAGAAATGGCAAGTGGTTTCATTTTGAATCATGATACCTGTCTTTGGTAGCTGCCCAGAATACTGTGCTAAGAAAGATCTCAATATTATGCCACAAATCAGCTGAAAAGTATAAAACGACTCATGATCATGACAGTGGAAAGGGTTAAGGTAAAACGTGTTAAGTATTTGATTCCCATTTCACCAAGAAAAACAATAATCACTTTTAACATGGTAAAAAAGTTAACAGAAATAGGCAAAGAATGAATAACTCTTTTTTTTTTTTTTTTTTTTTTTTTTTTTTTTTTTAGAAAAGACTAGCATTTGTCCCAAGACCTAATGGCTTATTTTGCTAATATCTGGTAGCTTTGTTCTGACTTGGCAGGATGTCAGGATATCATATTAATGGAGACAAAACAGGACTTATTAATGGAGACAAAACAATCCAATGTATTGGATAATTGGAAGAAAAAAGAAATTAATTAGATGATTGTTTGAAACTCATTAGATTTTTGAACCTGTTTGTTTTTAAATTTTTGGCGGTCTAAGTAATACTTCAAGTGATTGAAACTCATTAGATTTTTAAACCTGTTTGTTTTTAAATTTTTGGCGGTCTAAGTAATACTTCAAATGATTACAAGTTCAAATGACAAGAAATAAGAAAAAACTCAAAAATTTATTCAAGCTATAAAAAGATATATATATATATATATATTTTTTTTTTTTTGAGATGGCGTCTCGCTCTGTCACCCGGGCCGGAGTGCAGTGGCACGATCTCAGCTCACTGCCAGCTCCACCTCCCGGGTTCACGCCATTCTCCTGCCTCAGTCTCCCGAGTAGCTGGGACTACAGGCGCCTGCCACCACGCCCGGCTAATTTTTTGTATTTTTAGTAGAGACAGGGTTTCACTGTGTTAGCCAGGATGGTCTCCATCTCCTGACCTCGTGATCCACCCGCCTTGGCCTTCCAAAGTGCTAGGATTACAGGTGTGAGCCACTGCGCCTGGCCTAAAAAGACATATTTTTGCATTATTTTTCTACCTGAAAATAGATGACTCTCACTTGATATTATTGAATGTGTTTCTGTTTGTTTCAAACCTATATAAAAATTTTTATAGCAAAAATTTAAACTAGTTACAAATGTTTCTCTAATTATCACAAAATTATCTTCACGAGCTATATTCTCTTATTTGTCTCAGCACAGTGGTATCATCTGGTTCCTTGTCACCTCCTTGACCTCTAAATTTTGGAGTTCATTCCTTAGATCTCTTTATATTTATTTATACCTACTTCCTAGGTTATATGTTGGCTCAACTTACCAATTATATACTGCCAAGAACATGTCTTCAGTCAAGAACTTCCTCCTGAACCCCAGTTTTCGACTGCCTACTCAATATCTCCAACTGAATGACTAACAAGAACTGAACATGTCCATCACCAATATCTTAATCTTTCCCTCAAAATATGCTCAGTCTTACCCAGTTTAATCATGGCACCTCTGTCCTTCCAAGTGCTCAGACAGAGCCTTCAGCACTTCCTTGGTGTTCTGTGTTTCCTTTCCATCACCTCTCTAATCCCTTAGCACATCCCATTGACTCTACCTTCAAAATATATCCAGAAATCACTCAATGCTTATTATTTCCATCACCAACACATTGTTCAAGGCCACCATCATCTTGTGTCCAGTTTATTAATGAACTTCCCAGCTACTTTTCCTATTTCTATCCCTACTTTTCCAGAGTCTATAATTCTCAACACAGCAACTGTATCAGTTTCCTATTGCAGCTGAAATCACGATCATAAAATCTGTGGCTTAAGACAGTAACTACTTATGATTTCACAATTTTCATAAGTCAAAAGTCCAGGACAATATGGCTCAGCTGGTTCTCTGTTTAGGTCAAAATCAAGGTGTCAGCAGAATTGTATTGCTTTTGGAGACTCTAGGGGAAAATATGCTTCCAAGGTCATCCAGGTCGATGGCAGAATTCAGTTCTATGCAGTAGAAGTCTGAGGTTCCCAGTCTTCTTTCTGGCTTTCAGTTGGATATGTCTAAAAGTTTCCCACTTTACTTGGCTTATCCCTCCTTGTTTGATAATCAAAGCCAGCAAGGGAGGGTAGTATTTTTCTCACACTTTTTATCTTTCCTCTGCCTCCTTCTTCTGCCACATCTCTCTGACCCCAGGAGGAGAAATGTCTCTACTGTTAAGGGCTGAAGTGATTACAATGGATCTATCTAGATAATCCATGATCTCATTATCTCAAGGCCTGTTACTTTTCCAAAGTCCCTTCACAGCATTACCTAGATTCATGTTTTATTGACTAACCAAGGGAAGAGAATCTCGGAAAACATCTTTGGAATTCTGCCAACCACAGTAGCCAAAGGATCCGGTTACAATATAAACTAGACTATGCTTTTCCTCCGCTCTATAGTATATAATGATATCTCACTTCATTCAATGTAAGAGCTATTTTTTAAGAATGTTTTACAAAGCCTTATGCAATCTCTTCTCCAATTACTCATGACTTCATTTCTTATTAACCCTACTGTTCATAGTTTCCTCTGAGGAGAAGACTTTTTTTTTTTTTTGGTAGGGGGGGAAGGTTTGGGACAGAGTCTCACTCTGTCACCCAGGCTGGAGTGCAGTGGGTCAGTTTTGGCTCACAGCAACCTCTGTCTCCTAGGCTCAAGCAATTCTCCTGCCTTGGCCTCCCAAATAGCTGAGATTACAAGCATGCACCACCACACTCAAATAATTTTTGTATTTTTAGTAGAAATGGGGTTTCACCATGTTGGCCAGGCTGGTCTCGAACTCCTGACCTCAAATGATCCTCCTGCTTCGGCCTCCCAAAGTGCTGGGATTACGGTCGTGAGCCACTGTGCCTGGCCAAGAAGACATTTTTAAATACTTTACTCTTTTTGAAAAACTTTCAGTACATTAAGCATTCTTTTATCTATGATTTTAAGAGTACACTAAATTTTTAAAATCTAATTTGTCTAAACTTATGTTTCTTAATCTCAGCACTATTTACATTTTAGGCAGAATAATTCTTTGTTGTGGAGGGGTGTTCTGTGTTATAAGATATTTAATACATCTCTGGCTTCTACTCGCTGGATGCATTCACACTCTACAGTCCTGATAACCAAAATGTCTCCAGACATTGCCAAATATCTCCTGGGTGCCAACATTTTCACAAAATGTTAAAATAAGAATGGCTATGATACCACAGGCCCAAAGGTACTAATGCCCTTAAACATCTCATTTCAGGAGTTTCAGAATTTCTTTTTTAATACATTTTACATAAATTTTACTGTGGAAAGATAAAACTGAAATGACAGCAGATTCTATATTAACAAACAACCTTTATTCAATCAAAAACATAAATCAAACATAAGCTAAGATAAAAATTTTTTTTAAAACAATGCTTAATGAAAAAGTAAAAAAACTAAACAAATGGGTTACAGTAATTATTAGCACGGAGAAATATAAGAGAGCTAGTAAACAATATATAATCACATCATCAGTCCTTTTTATAATAGGTTAAGAAAAACCTGTCTTTATACAAATGCCAGATATTAATATCCAATCTCCTGGCTTTAGGAAATCCATTTTCAATAGACTACGGCTGCATGTTTAAGAAGTCTCTACTGAATATTTAAAATGCATCATGAATAGATTTTAAATAAGAGCTTAGTGCATGTCCTCTACCATTCAGCATAAGGTTAATTACTATAGAACTCTAGGGTACTGCAAGATGTGGGAAAATAAAGCTCTAATAAATGAATCCAAGTTATTTTCAAATGTTTTGATGGAAAAATGATGTATGATGTCATGGTCACGTTATTTCTGATATCTGGACAGGAACAAAAGTATCAGTTCAGCAAGAGTGTGAAGTCAAGGGCGCATTCTAGTTTCAGCAGCAGAAAGAAAAATAAAATCTTCAGGCACAATGACTAGCCACAATGATTTCAAAAGTTATTTCCAAGGTCATTAAAGAATTTAATGTACCTTTAAATTACAAATACCATAAAAGCACAAAGAAATGTCTTCATTTTCACCAGCATGTAGGTATACTGAAGACATTCAGAAGTAAAAATTCAAAATCAACTACATAATTACTAAGAATATTCTAGAACAAATTAGCTATATCTAGACTATTGTCAGAATTGACATTTTTAACACTTAACATTCTAACATTTCTTTCTAAAATGACTTAACATATATGTAATTCCATGTTTTCAATTAAATGAAATTAAGAATATTTTAATTAATATTGTTTTACATTTAGAGATGTCTAGCATCAGGTATTTGGAGAAGTCTTCATTTATCAATGTTCATTCTGTCATTCAGCCAACATTTCCTGAGAGTCTTCTTTGTGCAGGTTTTGTTCTTTGCAGTAATGAACAAGAAAGAAATGATGCCTCTGGTTATAAATCTTGTGTTCCAATGGACAAAAAAGATAAAGAAATTAACAAATAGTGAGTAATAAAACAAAAGGTAATGATAGCGATAAGGAAAATGAAAGACAGGGTCTGGGAGTTGATTGGATTGGGGTTGAAGAAGGCTCACTGAAGAAGTGATTCTATACCAAGCCTGAATGAGGAGAAAATCTCAAAGATTCCAGGAAAATAAATAACTAGTGTTTTGTATGCAATCAAGCATTTCTTAGAAGTAAGCTGTAGTCTCATATCTCAGCTTTGAAGTTCAACGCACAATGTTTCTTCCTAGAATCAGTCATAAGAAAGAGAAAAGAAGAAACCAGAAGATGCCACAGGGTCTTTTTGTTATCATGTCAGCGATTGTCATAATTTTACATATATCCTAGAAATATGAAGCTTTTTTATCACTTAGTGATTCTTCAAAAGCAATAAGTCCTGTGATTTCTCAAATGAAAAGTGGATGTTTGCACTCAAATGGTTGAAGCACTGTGGAAAATTTAAAATTTCAAAATAAAAATAAATGGTAATCAACTAACCAATGACAGTTCAGAGGGGATGTAAAAATCAAAGAGAAAGAAATGATTGAGATCAAAGAAATAATGAAAACATTTGTAGGTTCAGGAGTTATGGGAATTGGGGTTAGGAAGAATTACAAATAAGAGGATCGTGATTGTCTTGCAATTTTGAAGAACATACCCACTTTAAACTGCCCTGTTTTCTTCAGAGCAAACTGGTGTCTGTCCGAACATCTGTCCTGAATAAGTTTGCAAAACTTTTTCTATAAAAGGGAGTCTAATATTCATGAGTGAGAACCCACTTTTTATTTTTAGGAAGAAAGTTATAAACAGCTCCTACTTCATGAAAACTCCATGCCTCTCTAAATATGCCCAATCCTTCTATACTCATTTGGGAATATGAGGGAGTCTTACATTGAAATGCTAGAAAAAGCTGAGGCTGTAGAACTAGGTAGGAATACAAATGAAAGAATAAAGCGGTTGACTATCTGTTGATATCTTAAAAGGCAAATGAAGACTCTTTAAACTTAAAATCGATTCTCTGCTCCATTGTGATTCATTTGTAAAATATACCCCTACCTCCTCCAAATTTTATTCCTAAGACATAACTCCCAAGAGTATCACGTTAATTATAAACATTACCTTTTTACAATTATCAGTTATTAAACATTTTGTTATTAATGTAATCAGATTATTTTCCATGTTTTGCATCCAAAGGAATAACTTTTCTATTTGAATTATGAAAATTTTCTGTGTGCTCTGAAGGATCTGAATAACTTTATGATAAAAAGATAATGGAAAATAGAAACAAAACTAATCTTAAAATAAAAATTTAACAGAATGAAAAAATTTTAGCATTTAGTTCCCTGAAATACATTGCCAAATCATTTGTAAATTCCTGTGAATGCCTATGTGTAATACACATTATTCGTAAGTAATTTATTCAGAAGTGCTTCCTCCCTATTTTCAATGATAGAGGATTGCCCCATGGTTAATGCATTTGTGTAAAAAGTGAAAGAGATCTATAATGGGGGCATACGGCTTTGCGATTATTTTAAGTATGTGTGCTTAAAAGTGATGATTCTGATCTCTATGGTGATATATGAACAACTTCCACTTGGTAGATGTGTTAAATTTCTCAGCATGTTGGAAGATCATTTTAATGTAGGAAATTGTAATTTATTATATGTATATTTGTTAACTGGCATAGTGATTCTTAAGATGAAACACTTTTCCTTCTCACTATGCCTGGTATCACTAAGTACTTGCAATCAAATGTCATATCTTTATGTAGGAAGAAGTTAGTATTAAACATTGACATTTTAAGTATAATATGACAGGGTGATTTGTTACCAGCGATTTGATAAATTGCAGTTTAGCATGAGTAATTTCTATAAGCATGTATAAATGAACTGTGGACAAAAATATTGTTTACAGAATTCTGTATTTGTGTATATTAATTGCCTGGGTTTTCAAGGATGACTGATGCATTATAATTTAAACTTCAAATACCCTTCAAATTAACAGCCTGTGCATGAATTTAAATCCTTACAAAGAAATAGCTTTAGAAGCTCTATTTTTTCATTTTGAGGATACCTATGAATATAAAGCTCCCTCTTTTTAAAAAAAAAAAAAAAACTAAACTTTAAAAGCCTACTGAATACATTTTTAAATGCACTTATCCTGAAAAACACAGTTTGTGTTAATGGGTAAAATTTCAGGGTTAAGGGGGAAAAATAAGTATCCCAAAGCTTCAAAAGTTTCATCTTCAAAATCAAGCATTGGTAGTAAAATAAATGAAATGAGTGTCCCCGACTCTCCTCTTAATAACAATACACTTAATTTAGGATGTGTGGCAAGTAGCTCTTTTCAGTGAGTCAGCCCAATTTTAATTATCTAAATGAACCAGAATAATCAACTCCAAAAATCTCACTTAATTTGTATCTTAAAACAATCTTTTTCCAAGTCTCCGAGTATTTTGTAGCTAACTGAACCAAGAATTCTGATTTTTAAAATATTTTTTAAAGACTTTAAATAGTTTTTCTTTACCTGTTTTTACAGTTTCACTTCCATTTCCAGACAAAATCAAGGAGTGCTAAAAATAACAAATGTGACTAATTCTCAATTAACCTGCAATAAAGAGAAGGCAAATAGGGAACCAGCATGATGGAATAAATTACATCTACTGATAGTTTAAAAATCCAATTTTAACCATTGCTTTCAACCTCCTCCTTATTAACAAATAAAATTGGACTTCTCTGAGTTCCACTTCCTGTTTCTTCACCTGAAAATTTCCCTGATGGGGTTTGTGACATGAAGATGTGTCCCCAAAATGGGCACAAGGAGACAAAAGGAGAGCAAAAAACAGGATTACAAACTCGATGTTTCCCTCCAAATACATAAAATCCAAATAACTGAATTACATTAAATATTATTTCAAAGCACTGATTTACTCACTTTAGAAACAGATTTTAAATGGACCTGAGGGTTGAACTAGAATTTATATGATAGTAAGGTTCTTTCCAATATTAAAAGTGCATGATTTTGTGTATAATACAGAATTGTAGGCACATAAAAAAACTGCAAAGTAATTTTATAATTCAGTAGTAAGAATGTGTAATGTTCATTTGAAATATAAATCATTGTTAATTATATGAGGAAATTAGATTTGTGCACAGAAATTTGATCTAGAAATCACAAAATCTAGTTCACTTCTTAATCTTCTGATGCCTTGAGTGAATCATTTTAATTTGGCCACAGTTTCTTTATGTGTATAATAAAGGAAATGAGGATGTTGAGAACTATATGATATATAAATTCCTTTCTAGATTTAATTTGATTAATCTAATAAAAAATCAGATGTAAGTGAAAATTCCTAGAAGAAAATAATTGTGATGGGGTGACAATTTGTACCTGAGATCTATGTTATTCTTTGTTGTATGTCTGTGTGTGTGTGTGTCTGTGTGTGTGTGTATAACCTTTATCCTTTAAAATTTAGTGATGACTGGACCCATATGTATATGGGGGTTCACGGTACAATTTTTCAACTTTTGTGTCTCAAAATATTCATAATAATATTTTGGAAGTAAAAGTGAAAATTTTCTCCAAATAAATTCAAGATAGTATTAGAAGATGATTAAATATTGCATGAGTTCATCTTTTCTGACCAGACAAGTGTTTCTGAGTATATGGAACTACCTAGCACCTTCAGACAGTGCTGGTAAGAATGTAAAATGCAATAATCAATTTGACATACAATTAGGGACTTTTTTCAAAATTTAAACATATAATTACTAGATAACCCAGCCATTCCACTCCTAGGTGTTTACCCAAGAAAATTAAAAAGGAAACATACTTCACACAAGAATGGGTATTTCTTTTTCTTTTTTTTTTTTGAGATGGAGTCTCTCTCCGTCACCTAGGCTGGAGTGCAGTGGCACGATCTCGGCTCACTGCAAGCTCCGCCTCCCAGGTTCATGCCATTCTCCTGCCTCAGCCTCTCGAGTAGCTGGGACTACAGGTGCCCACCACCGCGCCAGGCTAATTTTTTGTATTTTTAGTAAAGACGGGGTTTCACCGTGTTAGGATGGTTTCGATCTCCTGACCTCGTGATCCGCCCATCTCGGCCTCCCAAAGTGCTGGGATTACAGGCGCGAGCCACCGTGCCCAGCCAAGAATGGGTATTTCTAATAGCTTTACATGTAACAACCAAACATTGGAAACAACCTGACCGTCCATGAACATGTGATGGATAAACAGTTTATCCAAGGGAATGCTGATTAGCAACAAAAAGAGATGAACTTTTGATAAATGTGGCAATATGAATGAACTTTAAAGCCATGCTGAGTGAGAAAAGCCAGGCAAATGTAAACATTCTATGCTTTTAGAAAATTCAAACTGAGGAAAGCCTATTAGTTGTTACCTGGAGACAAGGTGGAGAGAGGTTAGAGAATGGACTATAAAAGGGCATGAAGAAACCTTTTGGGATGACAGAGATATGTGTTGTGGTGATGTCTTATTTGTGGGCGGTGGGGGGTGGGAGGCATGTGCATATGTCGAAAATTGCCAAGTTTTATGCTTTAAATATGTACAATTTAGTTTATGCCTTCATAGAATTACAAAAAATGGTAGAAATTAGTCTTCTCAAGCATTTTTGAACACACAAAGAGAAATACCATCAGAAGTTTGATAACTATAAAGAATACTATAATATTATATTTACAGGGCTTTCCTTGTGCAGAATGGCTTTTGTGATTTCCAAGTGGCCTTCCCGGATATGTGTTGTCTGTTGTGGGTGTGCCAGCTTCCTAGACATGCTTTGCAGGTTTGCAACCTGTGCAGTAATGGAGGATTCCATACTTGGTTTAATGCTCTACTGTTGCTATCTCAAAACGTCTGAAAGCTTTGCATAAGGATTCCTTATTGTCATTTGTCACTGTGCCTGGCAAATTATGTACCCAGTCTTGTCCCAGATCCTAAAATCTTTAGAGAGGCAATTTAATATAGTTGAGCCTTTTGGTAATAAAGAGTAGATCTGATCACCAAGAGTCTCTGTCCACATTTTGGAAATAAGTGACAAGATATGGGAAATTAGATTGCAGTGTGGGTTTTTCGGGTATCACTGGCAGAACAGAATGTTAAAGACTCAAAGCACATGCTTAACAAAGACGTTTCTGACTAAACTAGGAAACAGCAGTCACTGGCGCTCTGGATATTTAATGAGAAACTCCCAGCAGGTCGAATTTCTTCCTTTTTTTCTTTTTCTATTTCAAGGTATTAAATTATACATCATTCCCCTGATGTGTGCTCAGTAGTTAGAGGCCTCCTGTAAGAGTTATTAGAGAGTTGATGATGTACATGTTATTTGCTATGGGGCTTTGCAGAGACAAACATGTTAAACTGTCCTCCACAGATGCTTTTCGTACCACAATTACTGAAACAGCCATGTACTGTACTAAAGTTTCCAAGCAAAAAGTAGAAACAGAGAACGATTGTAAGAAAACTGACGTTATTCAATCCCCTTCCCCCTCCCCCTTTATTTTTACCGACAAGCATAATGAATATCAATAAACCAACCTATACTACCAACAGGTGAAGTTGATTAATAACGTATCCCTAGGTAACTTGCTGGAATTTCTTTGTGAAACAAAAGCTTACCTCCTCTGTTCCTTCTGTTTCTTCTCCCACTTTAAAAGCTTCAGCTTTTTGCTTATTGCTGAGTGGAGGCCAAGAAAAAAAAAGCCTTTGCCTTAGCTATGCAGAAACCGACAAGAAAAATAACAAGTCCTGGGTCATTTGCTTGATGTCTTAGAGCTAGATCTAGCTGCCTTTTAGAGACTGTTTATAAAAAATTCTGAGGCTTTGCTGAGCTATGAAACTACTTCACTACAGGAAAAGTACAGACAATAAAAATTCAGGAGCTGAAAGCAAGAAGGAGGTAAGTTGTTCATATTAATAACCATTAATTGGGCTTGCAGTAAGGGTAGATATATAATAGTGGGTATCATACTTCACATTTCAGCTCATAGGCAGGTTGTTCATATTATTGAGAAAACTAGTGTAAAGGAATACCACATTAGAGTCAGAACTCAGAGGACATAGGGCTGCAATGTGTCATTGCAGCAAACACATTGATTATTATGTGACTAGTGTCAGTGGCCTAGGGCATCTCACCAAAATGAATTTTGTGCCCTAAATATTGACAACTAATTCTACTCAGGGTATAGGGATGATCTTGATCTGATTATTGATCAGGTGACTGGCTTGGGAAGATCTCAAGGTTTGCACTTGCAAACAGTTCAAGAATCATGACTGTGTTCTGGGTCACCCCAGATCCAGAAAGTATGGGGAAAACCACAATTACTAGACTACCTCAGGACTCCCAGGCCCCAGACGTGCTTCTTCTGCCATATTGTGCCATGACTTTCAGGGTTACATGATTGCCAACTCTCTGATATCAGAGGTAATTCCATTGCCCTACTCACCCTTTAAATCTGTTAAAACCAATGCTCTATAAATTCAAAATAATATATCACACAAAAAGATTCCTAACACAAGAGATCCCTAACCCAAGTTATATTTAGCCACATTGCCACAGTGAACATTATTCCTGAATTCCAATTTTGTCATTGTTTTTTGGTTGTCATTTTATCTTTTCAATCTTTACTTTTGTTATACCAACTTTTATCCTACAGTCTTGTAGTAGAGAAACTCTCTCATACTCACAAAAGCAGAGGAGAAAAAGTTATAGAAGCAAATTTGCCTTCCCAAAGGGAAGAATTTTTTATTTGTCTAAGGTATAAGGCCACATAAGACATCTGTGTAGACTATCTCAGAAGATCATGCATAGAGCAAGGGAAAAATTCAGATTGCCAAAAAAAGAAAGCCTTTGGTAGAAGCCTATGCCAGGTCCTGCTTCTACTCTAATTTTAAAGGCAAAGATCTTTTATTTCTATTACAATACAATTGTATGGAATAGGGGAATAAGTAAAAAAATGTTTAAGAAAAGAACATGGTACATAATAAAAATTATTTTACATTATTTGGAGAAGGGAGAAGACATCATGACACTCCTTGCTAGCATGCTGACTCCAGCTTGGTTTAATCTATACGAGGGTTTCTCAGCCTTGTCACTGTTGATATTTTGAGCCAGATAATTCTTTGTCTTGTGCATTCTAGAATATTTAGCAGCAAGCCTGGTCTCTACCCATTACACTGGTCCCTCTGTATCCATAGGGGATTGCTTCCAGGACCCTCACGGATACCAAGATTGACAGATGCTCAAATTTCTTTTATAAAATGGCATAGTATTTGCATACAACCTCTGCACATCTTTCTGTAAGCCTTAAATCATCTCTAGATTACTTCTAATACCTAATACAATGTGAATTCTATGTAATAGTTTTACACTGTATATTTTATTTGTATTAGTTTTAGCTGTTGTATTATTTTTATTGTTCTATATATATAGTTTTTTTACAGTTGGTGGAAACTGCATAGGTGGAACTGACAGATACAAGGAGCCAACTCCATATGCCAGTAGCAATGTCTCTGTCTCCCAGGTTATGACAAGGAAAAATGACCCCAGGCATTGCTTATGCCCCCTTAGGGGAGGTAAATTGCTCCCAGTTGAGAACCACTGCCCTAAACAGCACTACCTAGTATATCACTTGGCACAGTCTCCTCACAGAGTCTTCACACAATTTGTTTTCTCTTCCTGGCTTGTCTTCTTCAGATATACACCAACAACATACACTTCCCTTTTAGATTTTTGCAAGTGATTTTTTTCTAAAACAAAGTGTTAAAAGTTATATTCGTTTATTTTAACCAATATTTACTAAGCACTTATATTTAGAGCAGTGTACTATTCATTAAATTAGTTTTAAAAATGAAGACAATTTGCCTCCAAAAAAAGTTTGCAATCTACAAAGAGGAATCCAAATCACTAAAATACATTACAGAGCAAGTTAGCACCCTACGAGAGGTAAAATGGTGTGGAAATTAAAATAAATATGACACCTAGACATACTGGTTGAATAATCTCAAGACTCTTTGCAGAGTACTGTACCCTAGACCTGTTCTGCTCCTTGAGGACATGTTTAAAAGCCACTGAATTTAAATTCATCCCCCCAAATTTCCTTATTTTTAGGCATGTTAGGAGATACAGTAGAAGAACCATAAATTTATCTTAAGTGACTTAAATTTCAAGGCACTTAATCTGAGGTGCCTGGTTATTCCTCACTATTCAGTGCTAATATTCTTACACACATTTCCTGCAAATGACTATTTATTTGCTCTTCTCAGAACTAAGGTAATTAACTGAGAGTATTACTAGCTACCTTTTAAAGGATAGAATCAAAAGCCCAGGAAATTTCAATGATTTTTCAGGACTGCTGAAGAAAATCACTTTACATCTTTATTTTAAAACTAGCTATCCTCAGCTTAAATGTGGTTTAAAAGCTATGTCCTAAATGAGTTTAAATGACAACTGACAGTAGCTTGAATCAGAATATGGTTTGACTATAAGCTAAAAGCCAGCTAACCTTATTATTAAGAGAAGGAACAGAAAAAAGTTTCATACCTAAACATTGCCTATAAATATTCCTAGTGACCAAAGTTGTAGTTTCAAAAAAGAACTATATATCAAAAACTTGATGATTAGAAAAAAAAGCCTAATTATTTTTTCATTTTTCTAATAGGAAGAACAAATAAGTTAGGAGGAAAAATACAAGATATCTATTAGCTGAGAGGAATACCAAATAAGGAAAACCAAGTTATTTCTTTAACAGGCTAAGCAAAATAGACAGGAAAACAAAATAGTTTATGACTATGCCACATAAATTTCCAGTATAGGAGATTAATTCACAATAGTTTATTTTACCATATCCAAGAGTCACAGACATGGTAGATTCTAGAAGAGTAATATTCAAAATAGATATAGGCAATGCTATGACTAAACAAAGTTGAGGACTGGGTGTGGTGGCTTACAACCGTACTGCCAGCACTCAGGGAAGCTGAGGCAGAGGGATCACTTAAGCCGAGGACTTTGAGACCACCTTGAGCAGCATAGTGAGACTCCATCCCTACAAAATATAAAAAATAAATTAATTAAATAAAAAGTAAAAAAGTTGAATAACCAAAGGATAGCTGATGTTTAAATAGACCTCTTGATCTGATGGGGTGTTTAAATTAATGCTGGTATTAATAGTTACCCGTTTATTAATATATTTATTATAAGTTGTAATATAAAAAATTATTAAGTTTTAGTGATGTTTTATTCTCAGCATGAAACCACATTTTTGAGTAACCTGTTGGTTTAGACTACAAGGCAGCAATCATGTTATCATTTTGCAAGTTGATTTAATAGTTGAGCAAGTATGAAGAAGAAATGAAATAGCTCCCAACATGTTGACCTTTCTTCAGGTCACAAAGTGGCAGTAAGTATAGGCATACCTCAGAGGAACTGAAGGTTCTGTTCTAGACCACCGCAATAAAATGAGTATCACATGAATGTGAATTACACAATTTTTTTGGTTTCCCAGTGCATGTCAAAGTTCTTTGAACACTATACCATAGTCTAAGTGTGTGACAGCATTTTTCTAAAACAAAGAAACATACATACCTTAATTTAAAAACACTTCGTTACTAAAAAATGCTAATGATCATCTGAGCCTGCAGTGAGTCATAAACATTTTGCATCTTTCCTCAGTGTTGATGGCTGCTGACAAGTTGCTGAAGATTGGGGTGGATATGGCAATTTCTTAAAATAAGCAACAATAAAGTTTGCTGCATAGATTGACCTTTCCTTTCACAAAAGATTCCTCTGTAACATGTCATGCTATTTGATGGCATTTCCCCCACAGAACTTCTTTCAATATTGGAGACAATCCTCTCAAACCCTGAAGCTGCTTTATCAACTAAATTTATGTAATATTCTAAATTCTTTGTTGGCATTTCAACGATGTTCACAGCATCTTTGCCAATGCAGATCCAGCTCAAGAGATCACTTTCTTTGCTCATCCATAAGGCGCAACTCCTCATCAGTTCAAGTTTTATCATGAGGTTGCAGAAATTCAGTCACATCTTTAAGCTCTATTGCTAATTCTAGCTGTCTTACCATTTCCACCACATCTGCAATTACTTCCTCTACTGAATTTTTGAACGACTCAAAATCATCCATGAAGGTTGGAATAAACTTCTTCCAAATTCCTGTTAATTTTGGTATTTTAACCTTCTCCCATGAATCACGAATGTTCTTAATGGCATCTAGAATGGTGAATTCTTTCCAGAAAATTGTCAATTTGGTTACCATATCCATCATAAGAATCATGGTATGTGACAGCTATAGGCTCACAAAATATACTTTTTAAGTAATACAACTTGAAAGCAGAAATTACTCCTTGAGCCATGAGCTGCAACATGAATATGGTGTGAGCAGGCATGAGTTCTTGGGTGACCAGGTGTGTTGTCAATGAGCAGTAATATTTCAAAAGGAATCTTTTTAATTTTTCTGTGCAGTAGGCCTCAACAACGGGCTTAAAATATTCAGTAACCAGGCTGCAAACAGATATGCTGTCATCCAGGCTTTGTTGTTACATTTGCAGAGAACAGGCAGAGAAGAGTTAGCATAATTCCTAAGGATCCTAAGATTTTCAGAGGGTTAATAAGCATTGACTTCAAGTTAAAGTCACCCTTTAACAAGATAGTCCACGTGTCCTTTGAAGCTTTGAAATCAGTCATTGACTTCTCCCCTTTAGCAATAAACATTTTAGATGGCCTCATCTTTCAATAGAAGGCTGTTTTATCTACATTGAAATCTTTTGTTAAGTGCAGTCACCTTCATCAATTATCTTAGTTAAATATTCTGCATATCTTTCTGCATAACTTGCTGCAGCTTCTATATCAGCACTTGCTGCTTCATCTTGCACTTTTATGTTATGGAGACAGATTCTTTCCTTAAACCCTATGAAGTGACCGCTACTTGCTTCAAACTTTTCTTCTGCACCTTCCTCACTTCTCTTAGCCCTCAAGGAACTAAAGAGAGTTGGGGTCTTTCTCTTGATTAGGTTTTGGCTTAAGGGAATGTTGTACCTGGTTTGATCTTTTATCCAGACCACCTAAGCTTTCTTCTTATCAGCAATAGGCTGTTTCACTTCGTATTATTTGTGTGTAAACTGGGGTAGCATTTTAATGTCCTTCAAGAACTTTCCCCTTTCATACACAACTTGGCTGTTTGTTTCAAGAGGTCTAGCATTGCCCCCGTCTCACCTTTCAACATGCCTTCCCCACTAAGCTTAGTCATTTCTAGCTTTTGACTTAAAGTGAGAGACGTCTGGCTCTTCCTTTCACTTAAACACTGAAAGAGTCCATTGTAGGGGTATTAAATGGCTTAATTTTAGGTTGTGTCTCAGGGAATAGGAAGGCCAGAAGAGAAAGAAAGATGGGGAAAAGCCAGTAGGTGGAGCAGTCAGAACAAACACATTTATTGGTTAAGTTTACCATCTTATGTGGGCACAGGTTGTGGCATCCCAAAACAATCACAATAGTAACATAAAGACCACTGATCACAGGTTATCGTAACAAATATAATAGTGAAAAAGATAAAAATGGTGTGAGAATTACCAAACTATGACATAGAAATGCAAAGTAAGCATATGCTGTGGGAAAGATGGTGCCAATAAGTTTGATCTATGCAGAGTTGCCACAAACCTTCAATTTATGAAAAACACAATGTTTGCCAAGCACAGTAAAATGAAATATGATGAAACAACGTATGCTTGTAAAGACTGCGGTGTGAGACTCATCAAAAAGACATTGACCACATCCATGCAATAACCATAGAAAATGAGATATATCTGGAGAAGCTGGTTAACAGAAGCAGCTTTGGTGTCTTGAGAGCATTAAAGTAGGTATTTAAATTGTAAATAACAAAATTTATTTTGAAATAATTTTTAACTTACAGAAAAGTTGCAAAAATAGTGCAAGAGAGTTTCCAGCTTCACCTAGGCTGCCTTAATGTTTTCATTTCATATAATTAGAAATAATGGAATCAATAATGTTGGTACAATACTATCAATTAAACTGAAGATGTTATTTTATTTCATTAGATTTTTCCCTACTGTGCTTTTTCTGGTCCAGGATGCAATCAGGATCGTACATTGCATTCAGCTGTCATGTCTTCTCAATATCCTCCACCTTGTAACAATTCCTTAGACTTTGTTTTTTGTGAACGTAACACATTTGAAGAGCATTGGTTAGCTGTTTTATAGAATACCTCTTAATATTAGTTTTGTCTGCTGTTTTCTCACGATTATGTTGAAGTTATTCTTTTTTGGTCGAAATACCACAAAAATGATGTTGTGCCTTTCTCAAAGTATTATATTAGAAAATAATACATGCCTCATTACTAATGATAATTTGATCACTTGATCAATAGGGAATCTGCTAGATTTATTCACTCTCAAGTTACTGGAGCCTCTAGAAGAAACACCAACGTAGTCTTAGCCCAATTAACCCATGTTGGAATTGACACTCAGAACCAAAAGAAATTTAATCTGGGTTAAGCTTCTAAGCTTGTAGTAACTTGTTACAGCAGCAATAGAAAATTAATATATTACCCATATTCCTAGCTAAAATAAAAATATATAATTTGTCAGCTATTTCTGGAAAAAAAAAGTATTTGCATTAATAAATGTTTATGTCCTCCAGAAGTTAATTTGACTTAACACTATTTAAAACGAGGAAGTTGAATTTTCCAGGCAATGGTAGGTTGGAAATAGAATATTTTAATCTGAAAATATCAGCATTACATTGGTTTTTAATTCTAGGTCTAGTGTATTCCAGGATCAGCAGAGCCATATGATATCTCTTTAAGGTGGTAAAAATCAGGAAAGACCTTCCCTTTAGGTTTGTTGTATGAGCGAAATGGAGAGTCTATCAAGTAACACCCAGAGCTCAAAGCAACCAAGAAATTTTAGAAGTTCATAAAAGGTTATCTAAGTACTTTGCCTTGGTGATTAACTGAATATAATCTTTGATGTACATTTGTGTTTTCTTCTGCAACCAAATATGTATGTTTGCATGCATGTGTGTTTCTCTGCATGCGTGTTTCTATGCATGCATATATTCTTTTTTATAGTATATTAAATATAGAATCAATGTTTTCAATTAATAGAAACTACAAATACTCTATAAGTACTTTCTGTTGGTGATGAGGAAACCAATGCTGCTATTGTTAAGAAATATATTCACATTATCCTTAATCATTCGTACTCTTTTGCACTTTTTCTTGGATAGGGCTTGAAAAAGCCATACTCTGCTCTTGGAGTTGCAGGAGCATTGTTTTCGCTTTGACTGGATGCCTTTCCTCCTAGTATCGCCTTTGTTCCTCTGTTTGATTGGGGAATAAAATCAAAGTTTTTTTTTTATTGACTGCTTCTGATAAATAATCATTACTCTTTTAAATTAAAAAAAAACCTTAAATTATTTTGTCATTAGATATTTTGTTTGGATTTTGAAAATACTCCCAAGTAGTTATCTCATTTTGGTAAAATAAATTTGATTTCAGTAATACTGTTGAAATTTAGAAACTTCTAAATGGTGTCTGTGGCTATTGAACTAAATGTAGTTATTTCATATTGATTTGATTTATTTCAGTTTATTTCATTAGAAAAACCCACAGTGCAAAACATAAGCTGAAGTGAGACCAGATAATAAAAGTGATGATTAAAAAGACTCATAAGTCCTACCACCTTTAGAAATATTATCAAATCAAGGTATACTTTTATTTTTCTTAAGGAGTTTTTCTCTTCTTTAAGAGATGGAGTCTGGCTCTATCACCCAAGCTGGAGTGCAGTGGTGCAATCATAGCTCCCTACAGCCTCACACTCCTGGGCTAAAGTGATCGTCCCACCTCAGCCTCCCAAGTAGCTAGGAGTACAGGAGCATACCAGCACGCCTGGCTATTTACTTTTGTTTTCATTTTTTTAGAGATACGTTCTCACTATATTGCCCAGGCTGGTTTTAAACTCCTGGCCTCAAGCGATCCTCCTGTCTTGGCCTCCCAAAGTGATGGGATTACAGGTGTGAGCCACTATTCCCAACATAATTTTCTTATTAATGTTAAGTTTAAATAAAGATCCTTTCTTACTCTCAAATTTACTTTGTTCCTCAGAATGCCATGAAAGAAAAATTGTTTTCATTCTTTATATTATTTTATATAAGAAAACTTAAAATATCTATACTAATCTCTTACCACTCACTAAAAATTAAATAAAATTAGGAGTGCCTACTATGTAGAAGGCATTATGCTGTAGCAATAGGCATAATCAATATTATAAAATAAACAATAGAATCATGAGAAGCTAGCTGGAAGTGTTATTAAGCTTTTGGCTAGATTTAGCTTGAGGCAACTCAGGCCAAGACTGGAAATAATAAACTACACTGAGGCAGCCCAGGATGTCAGGCTGAAACCTGATGAATGAGATGGAAACACAAGGCATCAGTCAGTGGGCTTTGCTTTCACTGCTGTAGTGTATGAGATGAACTTGGAAAAGTAGAACTTTCCCCTAGGCAGGGAAAGAGATGCATGGGTGCTTCTCCAGGATGGGCAGCTGCCAGTCTAGAAAACAAGCTAACCAGTGTACCAGTGGCAGCCAAGAAAGCCAGGAAGCTTGCCAGGCAGGCAAGGATGATTAATATTCAGCCATTTATCCACCCACCAGGACTCATTCACACTTCAGACAACAAAAGTTGAATACAAAAAGCAATTATTTTTCCCCATATAGGCTTTTGCATTGCCTTGATTGCTAACTAGCTTCCTTAGTAGTCACTGTGGTTAAATTATCCATGTTGTCTTCATTTTCTTTATCCTAATACCCTGGAAATACACAGCAAAATTGTTGGTGATTTGTTTCCAGCTAAATATTCTGTATTATATACAGAAATTTAGAGCCCTGTAATACCTTCATATGCTTCTTGTTCTAAATTACCTTAGAAAATTAACAGGATTGTATTTCCCATACTAATGATAAAACTGGGACCCTAAAAGGACAAGAACAAATTCAGAAGGTCAAACAAAGGTGACCGCAAACCTTTATGTTTGTAGTCTTGTCCTATTTGCTCAGTGTTGCTCTATTGTTATTGGAGCCCCTGCTGTTAGGTAAAAATAAATCATAATTAGTATTAATAAGTTACCTTTTGGGTAATAGGATTCCTAGGTGAGACTGGCATAGGTTAAACCTTCCAGGAGAGTCTAATTAGAGTGTTATTATTCTCTAGCTATTACTTGCCAATTATTTAACATAGTTTTTGATCACCAGCTTATTTCAACATCGAAGAATATTAATGCACAGTTGAGACATCTTTTTGCGATTAGCTCTTATACCTTCTGGAAACAAGTATGTTTCTAGGGGAGTAAAGGAAGGAAAAGCCAAGATTATCTTGTTGAATGATTTAGAACATTAAATATCCATCTCTATTTCTGTGGCATGAATTCATTCACTGAAGTTCATAGCAGGATAAGGTTCACGAGGCTTAGGAAATTATATCCAAACTCCATTTATGAACATCTGTCTACTTTAAGCCTCTGTAGTCTTTATAATATCTGGGAAAAGTTGGAAGACTAAACTGTTAGAATCTCCTGAATCCACTAGTTAATAAAATGCACAAAATATAATAAAGGTTCAGTTAAAAAAAAATACCAGCAACAGTTTAAAAGGGAAAGAGGTACAATCTTACACTTTAAACTGTGGAATATAACAGCCAAATAAGAAATGGAAGGTTTTGAGTTTGCCTAGAGTTCAACTCCTTCTACTTCTCACATCTCTGCTTAAATACAATCAGGAAAGAAGGTAATAAAATGGCATCTTCATTATTATCTTCCAATTTTCTGAATTGGGGGAATAAATGGTTAGGAATAGGAAAGGTCAAGGGGCAAGATTTTGTGAGTGGTAGCTGTGACATCTCACTCTGAGAACTTCAGTAGAGATAAAAAGCGTATAGAGGACTTCCTACTCTCCAGGACATGGTGCTACCTGGGATGGGGATGTTGGAGGCTATAAAAGGGCCAATAAAAACTCCTTTTATTTAATCGGTTCCCAAACCCATCAAAAAATACAACAAAAGAATCAGCATATAGAGATTTTTTAAATTGCCCTTACTACTTATAAAACCATGTAAGAGAATATAGCATATACCTGCAAGAAAGTGGGCTTCCTGATAAAAAATCACAGAATTAGACTGACCTACCCATGCCTTAACAACCAGGGCTGGAAATATGCAGACCTCCCCATGTGAAGACATACCTTTGTAAAAGTTAATGGAATCAAGGAGCAGACCAGAGTCCATGCTTTATACAGGTGCCTTGGTTTTCAAGAGGAGAGTGGCTTAGCTATGCATACCGACTTTCATGGCCCAAAACACCATGTAACATTCATTTCAGCTGGTCTTATTTTCAAAGGTAGTAGAAAAAGAGGCCAGGTCTGTTGAAGGAAAATGTCTTACAGATAAAAGTCAGAGGACTAAAGACTAAGCATCCTTCCCACCTGGGCTTATTCTGCTGTCTGGATAAAGTGGGTTCTGTTATCAGAAATGTAATCAGGTCTTAGAAGAGAGATCAGAGACTTCAGATGAGCCCAGCCTCATCCCAGCTCTCCTTCTATCCCCCAGAAGTCCTAGCTCTCAAGAAAATTAATAGATAAAACGGGTCGTAGGGAGAGAAAGGCAAATTAGTACCAGATAAGAAGAGTAACAAGGGATCTCTCTCACATTGTATCAGAGCAAAGATGCCTGTACCTGAGAAATAAATGAAAAGTAATGGCATGGCAGTTTTGCAAACATACTATAAACACATGTGAAGGAAAGAATGAACAAAGGAAGAAAAAACAACAAATGAGATATGCAGAAAGGAGAGAAAGTTCTTAAAATGGAAGAGAATATCATGTAAGAAATCAAAGCAGCGCCACAAAAGAACTACAGAAGAATACAAAAATTAACATAATATAAAAAGAACTCAAAACTGAGGTAATTAACAAAACAGAATGAGATGAAGAAACACGGTAAATTTAAAACAAGCATAGAAACAAATAATACCATTACAGATATGTTGCTTAACAAATAATAAAAAAATAGATATGGATGAGAAGAAAAAATGGACATAATTATAATGGGTAAACAAAAAGAAAAAAGGCAACAATAGAAACTAGTGATAAGGTGAAAAGTATATAGAACAGATGAAAATGATCCAATATAAAGACGTTTGTTGTCTCTGAGACAAAAATAATATATCATGCATAAAATATTTGGAAATACAGGAAAATGCATATGAAATGTAGGAAGATATGACTGCAGATTGAAAAGATAAAATCTCATGCGAAACACTGATGAAAACAAGCAGCATGAAGATAAATCATGGTTAACCTATTGAACTATAAAGATAAAGGAAGAATTTTGACTTCTAAGTACAAAAAAAATCACCTACAAGAGAAAAAAATAAATCCAGACTGAGATCTAGCAATTATCAATTTTAGCATTGATTATTTAAAGCAATAAATACTCTTGCTATTATTTACAGCAATAATCAATGCTAAAAAAAAGAGTACATTCTACTTTTTTTTAGGAAAGACATTTTGACTCAAAATCATGCTTTGACAAATATTCGTTCAGATTGGATGTCAATAGGCTAATACTGAAAACATGAGCTAACTCATAGAACAACCATTAAAATAATTTTAAATGATAGAAATCCAGTGAATCAAGAAATAAATCATAATCACTAAATGTTAACATGGATAAGTCTGGTGGTGTGGTTTAGAATGATACATTGAGATACTAATTTCTCCTGCTTTATCCTGTTTGAGTTTGTTTAAAATGAACATGGATCATTTTATTTTATTTTATTTTATTTTATTTTTTTTGAGACGGAGTCTTGCGCTCTCACCCAGGCTGGAGTACAGTGGCGCGATCTCAGCTCACTGCAAGCTCCGCCTCCCGGGTTCACGCCATTCTCCTGCCTCAGCCTCTCCGAGTAGCTGAGACTACAGGCGCCTGCCACCATGCCCGGCTAATTTTTTGTGTTTTTAGTAGAGACGGGGTTTCACCGTGGTCTCGATCTCCTGACCTCGTGATCCGCCCGCCTCGGCCTCCCAAAGTGCTGGGATTACAAGCGTGAGCCACCACGCCCGCCCGAGATCATTTTAAAAAAATGAAGACTGTACTTCTCAAACACAAATAGTATGATTTTGTTTGTGGAAAATTTTTAAAAGTTTAATTTATAGTTACAGAAATAAATTAACATTTGATTAGGCCTAAGTGTAGGGAGTTGCCTGCAAAAATCATGGGGAAACTTTTCAGTGATGAAAATTTCTACACCTTGGCAGGGGTTGCGCTTACCCTGGTGCCTCAGTTTATCAAAACTCATATAACACTCTACTGAAAATAGCATTTTATTAAATGTAAATTATACTTTAATAAAATCAACTTTAAAAGTGCAATGTGAGAAACTCATAAAAACTATCAATAGCATAGACATAGGTATTTGCATCTCAAATATCCATACAAACACATGCACACTCACACACATACTTTCAACCTGGTGGCTATGATTATATTCCTGTTAAATGCAATCACACAAAATTTGACTGTAGAATTCAGGAAAAGAAGTTAAGCAGAAGCTCCAAAAAAATTAAAATGACTGCTCCTCTTTGAGACGCACAAAGATTCCCCATAAGAGACGGCTCTCCCTAAAGTATTTTCCCATTTCCAGTAATCTGTATACATGTCATCAATCCATAGTGATTTTATGAGTTTCAGAAAAAATATTCAAAATTATTTGCCAAACTTTCCCTTTAGACTCTAGATTCAATATGTTGTAATACAGAAAAACCTGATTGCTACAATTCAGTGTGTGTCTGCTTTGATTTCTTTCATTCTGAAATATAGTCTCGCTAAAATATAATTTAGTCATTATGAATTTAATCTTTATGTATGTAAGACATGCTCAAAATACTTTAATTCTAAATTCAAGCATTTAATACTCTGAATTTTTATGATCCATATGACTTTTACTGTCATAAATATTTATGTTTTACTCCATACATCTATGCATATACTGTATATATAGGTAGATAGGTAGGTAAGGAGATGATGAATGGATAGATACATACAGAGATTATTTGCTTTCCCTAGACATCTCCAAAAATCCACATATCCTTTCCAGGTCTTGCAAATCATTCTGAGAGAGTAGGATTAATGAGAAACTAATGAAGTTCAGCTTTACACACCCAAACTTGCAGGAGCTGTTATGAGTATTGCGAGTTGCCATAGGGTTACCAGAGCTTACTGCTTTGAGAGTTTTCAGGTAATAGCAAAGACAGATGGAGCCCTAGTGGAGCTCAGTGTACTTCCTGAATTGAGGCGACGGAGCTGAGAATGTGTGGACACCAAAGGGGGCTAGAGCTCACAGGGCAGAGTACGAAAGAAGAAAGAGCTACACAGACGGGAAAGGGAAGGAACATCTTAAAAGCCCCAAACTGAAAAAAAAAAAATGACAAGAAAAACCTGTCAATCTAGAATGTCTTGCCAAATTACTACCATTGGTTATTTTACCATTAGTGCCAATGAAGTCTCACAAATTCTACGTAGTATTGTTCTTCACTTTGCCCATTTGATGGGCAAAAAATATTACTTCATCTTAATTGCATTTAACTGATTTAGGGAGATGTAGAACATTCTGCATAAGTATATTGTCCATTTATATATTTTTTCTTCTGGGACTGTCAAAAAAGAATTTTGGAACAGACAATTCGTAAACACAGGCAGGCATGATGGAAGTCTGTCTTTATGTTGTGAGACCCCCTAGCCATAGCGTTGAGTTTGAGAAGCTGAATTCCTTTGAGGGGATCCTATAAATAACAAGGCAAGGCATCAAAAACATTGAGGTGCTGGGCATATTCTACATATATATCCGTATATATATTTAAAATTTTGACAACGGAAATTTTGAGAACATAATATATATATAATGTTGGGCAAAAAGGACAGACTAGACCTCTTTCTGTTGTCAAAATTCTTATGAGAATTTTAGCTCAAAATAAAGTATATTTGAGCCACAATACATGAGGCAAAAAGCCATAGATGTGATAGTAAAAGACAAAGACTTGGACTCAAGTTTCTAGCACTGTGCTTGACATATAATAAATGCTGAATAAATATGTGATGAATGAATGAATGAATTAGCAACTGAATAGTTTAAAACAAATGTGTCTAAATGGTCTTCCCCAGTAATATTTTTTCTGCTAAAATCCTTGTCATGTAATTTCTTACATATCTGCTGAAATGTAAACTCCCAACAAGATCCTGCTAGATGCTTCAGATTCTAGTAGAGAATCTAGATCATATTGAACATCAAATACATATTTATTAAATGAGCAAATGAATGAAGGGAATAATGAAGAAATGAAAGAATAAAATATGTTAAAATATTTTATATACTAGAGTTCACAACAAGTTATCTCTTCCACATTTCTTATATAGAGACACGTTTATCACTTCAACAGCACTTTATGGCTAAGGACATTGGCTCATGTCAGTAATCCCAGCACTTTGAGAGGCCAAGGCAGGAGGATTGCTTGAGGCCAGGAGTTCAAGACCAGCATGGGCAACATAGCAAGACCCTGTCTCCACAAAAAAATAAATAAATTAGCTGGGCATGGTGGCACACATCTGTCATCCTAGCTACTCAGGAGCCTGAAACAGGAAGATTGCTGCAGTGAGCCGTGACTGCACCACTGCACTCCAGCCTTGGCAACAGAGACTTTGTCTCAAAAACGCCAAAAATGCAAATAAACTAGAAAATCTAGAAGAAATGGATAAATTCCTCGACACATACACCCTCCCAAGACTGACTGAACCAGGAAGAAGTTGAATCTCTGAATAGACCAATAACAGGCTCTGAAATTGTGGCAATAATCAATAGCTTACCAACCAAAAAGAGTCCAGGACGAGATGGATTCACAGCCAAATTCTACCAGAGGTACAAGGAGGAACTGGTACCATTCCTTCTGAAACTATTCCAATCAATAGAAAAAGAGAGAATCCTCCCTAACTCATTTTATGAGGCCAGCATCATCCTGATACCAAAGCCGGGCAGAGACACAACCAAAAAAGAGAATTTTAGACCAATATCCTTGATGAACATTGATGCAAAAATCCTCAGTAAAATACTGGCAAACTGAATCCAGCAGCACATCAAAAAGCTTATCCACCGTGATCAAGTGGGCTTCATCCCTGGGATGCAAGGCTGGTTCAACATACGCAAATCAATAAATGTACCCCAGCATATAAACAGGACCAAAGACAAAAACCACATGATTATCTCAATAGATGCAGAAAAGGCCTTTGACAAAATTCAACAACGCTTCATGCTAAAAACTCTCAATAAATTAGGTATTGATGGGACGTATCTCAAAATCATAAGAGCTATCTATGACAAACCCACAGCCAATATCATACTGAATGGGCAAAAACTGGAAGAATTCCCTTTGAAAACTGGCATAAGACAGGGATGCCCTCTCTCACCACTCCTATTCAACATAGTGCTGGAAGTTCTGGCCAGGGCAATTAGGCAGGAGAAGGAAATAAAGGGTATTCAATTAGGAAAAGAGGAAGTCAAATTGTCCCTGTTTGCAGATGACATGATTGTATATTTAGAAAACCCCATCGTCTCAGCCCAAAATCTCCTTAAGCTGATAAGCAACTTCAGCAAAGTCTCAGGATACAAAATCAACGTACAAAAATCACAAGCATTCTTATACACCAATAACAGACAGAGAGCCAAATCATGAGTGAACTCCCATTCACAATTGCTTCAAAGAGAATAAAATACCTAGGAATCCAACTTACAAGGGATGGGAAGGCCCTCTTCAAGGAGAACTACAAACCACTGCTCAATGAAATAAAAGAGGATACAAACAAATGGAAGAACATTCCATGCTCATGGGTTGGAAGAATCAATATCGTGAAAATGGCCATACTGCCCAAGATAATTTATAGATTCAATGCCATCCCCATCAAGCTACCAATGACTTTCTTCACAGAATTGGAAAAAACTACTTTAAAGTTCATATGGAACCAAAAAAGAGCCCGCATCACCAAGTCAATCCTAACCCAAAAGAACAAACCTGGAAGCATCATGCTACCTGACTTCAAACTATACTACAAGGCTACAGTAACCAAAACAGCATGGTACTGGTACCAACACAGAGATATAAATAAATGGAACAGAACAGAGCCCTCAGAAATAATGCCACATATCTACAACTGTCTGATCTTTGACAAACCTGACAAAAACAAGAAATGGGGAAAGGATTCCCTATTTAATAAATGGTACTGGGAAAACTGGCTAGCCACATGTAGAAAGCTGAAACTGGATCCCTTCCTTACACCTTTTACAAAAATTAATTCAAGATGGATTAAAGACTTACATGTTAGACCTAAAACCATAAAAACCCTAGAAGAAAATCTAGGCATTACCATTCAGGACATAGGCATGGGCAAGGACTTCATGTCTAAAACACCAAAAGCAATGGCAACAAAAGCCAAAATTGACAAATGGGATCTAATTAAACTAAAGAGCTTCTGCACAGCAAAAGAAACTACTATCAGAGTGAATAGGCAACCTACAAAATGGGAGAAAATTTTTGCAACCTACTCATCTGACAAAGGGCTAATATCCAGAATCTACAATGAACTCAAATTTACAAGAAAAAAACAACCCCATCAAAAAGTGGGCAAAGGACATGAACAGACACTTCTCAAAAGAAGACATTTATGCAGCCAAAAAACACATGAAAAAATGCTCATCATCACTGGCCATCAGAGAAATGCAAATCAAAACTACAATGAGATACCATCTCACACCAGTTAGAATGGTGATCATTAAAAAGTCAGGAAACAACAGGTGCTGGAGAGGATGTGGAGAAATAGGAACACTTTTACACTGTTGGTGGGACTGTAAACTAGTTCAACCATTGTGGAAGTCAGTGTGGCGATTCCTCAGGGATCTAGAACTAGAAATACCATTTGACCCAGCCATCCCATTACTGGGTATATACCCAAAGGACTATAAATCATGCTGCTATAAAGACACATGCACACGTATGTTTAATGAGGCACTATTCACAATAGCAAAGACTTGGAACCAACCCAAATGTCCAACAACGATAGACTGGATTAAGAAAATGTGGCACATATACACCATGGAATACTATGCAGCCATAAAAAATAATGAGTTCATGTCCTTTGTAGGGACATGGATGAAACTGGAAACCATCATTCTCAGTAAACTATGGCAAGGACAAAAAACCAAACACCGCATGTTCTCACTCATAGGTGGGAATTGAACAATGAGAACACATGGACACAGGAAGGAGAACATCACACTCCGGTGACTGTTGTGGGGTCGGGGGAGGGGGAGGGACAGCATTAGGAGATATACCTAAGGCTAAATGACGAGTTAATGGGTGCAGCACACCAACATGGCACATGGATACATATGTAACAAACCTGCACGTTGTGCACATGTACCCTAAAACTTAAAGTATAATAATAAAATAAAAAACAAAAACAAAAACAAAAAAAAATGCCAAAGAAAGGACAACAGAAAAAAAAAACAAAAAAAACCAGCATTTTATTCCCTAACTGAAGATGAGCTCTGGGACTTAGATATTGCCTGAATTTGTGCATTGTAGAACAAATATAATAGAGCTCTGGAATTATGTTTTTTATAATTTAGAGAAGAATGCAATTTTCTCTCTTTTTTCTGTTTCTAAACTGTTCCTGAATATCATTTCTTAAACTACACATCAAATTATGACTTCGTGTTGCAAGTAAAATCAGTACTTTCTGATTAAAAGGCAGAATTTGGTCTGGAGGAATCAGAATTTATATAACTTATCAAAAAATGGCAATATATTAATTTAAATTTGCTTTTTTTTGAGTTTGGTAGTTGTTAGTTTTGCCCCAGCATTAAAACATAGGTATGATTCCAAAAGTCTTGTTTTTCCTGCCACAATTTTATGTGGTCTGGTCCTCCATCACTAATTGACACTGAACATTTAAAATGGCAATTTAGTACATGCCTCAAGAATTTGTGAATTTTATTGTACTTTTAGATTGAATTTTAAAATAAAATATAAATTTTTTTACAGGAGACTAAACGTTCAAAAATAGTTTTATTTATGATATACCTTACAAATCTTGTATGGAGTTTTGCTGCTGAGTCCTAAGTGACAGAAAATAGTAATTAAAAAAGACGATAAACAAAACAGAGATATTTTAAAAGAAGATTTGTAACTGCATATCAGAATTAAACTTGTCACTACTTTGGATTGGATTGTTTATTATCTTTTAAAATCAAATTAGTTTTGTTTTCTTAAATCCTCTAAAAATGTGCACTGAGTTTTCTGGTCTTTTCTAAATTGAAGCTATGGAACATTCTTTAATGTAAAATATAAGATTTAAATATTTTGACTTGTACTTTTGTTTTAACATCATTTCCTCCATATTTAGAGGGCTCTTTTTAGAGTCCAGTTTTTTCCTATTTTATAATGTTAAGTGAACACAGAATTTTACAACTGTAGTTTTGATAAAGACAGTTTCACTTTCCTCTGCTGAAAAAAATCACAGACACGTATTCATCTCATCAGGAGAAAAACATCAATAATGCTATTTTTTTAAACTTGATCTCTCTGATTCATTTAAGAAAAATAATGCGTTTTCAAATAACACATAAGTTTCACTGCTATTATTTTTCTATTTCTTTAAACATTTTAAAACTTGTTTCAAATACCAATATTTAAATGACATTTTATAAAATTAAGCAATAGCCTTAATTATCACTTAACTTTACTGGCCAATTATTGAAATGCCTTGCTTTTTAAGAATAATTCAACATAAGATTTTCTATGTTCCCAATCTGAAAACCCCCGAAATTTCTGGTCATACGTGTAGCAGACCTTTCAAACGCAGTAAAAGAATATATCTTGCTCTTCAATCTTGATGACATTTTAGGATTGTGGCTTCTGGAGTGGAGACATAATAGAGGAAAATGGGAACTATCTGTCAAAAGGTATGAAGAATTGCTGGAAGTCATTTTGTTTGTTAAAGGCCAATACAAAGTTATAGGGCTTGGTAAATAAAATAGGCCCAGATATTGTATCAAATCACACATTACTTTATGCTTGTAAAAAAATAAATCAATATTTGTGAGAAAGTCTTATATTACTACCATTTTAAATGAATATGTATAAGGGTTATAAACAAAAGGCTTCACTTTTTCTCTATATTAAAGTTGGTCTTTTCTCCAATTTTGGGACATATTTATGTTTAAAATGTGAAAGTCCTTTTTTTTCTTCTTTTATTTATGTTGTAGGAGAAAACTTAGTAAATATCTTTAGATGATTCTTCAGAGTAATTCATTAGCATCTATTTCCTAGGTAGAAAAAGAGGGGCTGGAGGATTAGGACCAAACTCAGTCATCTCCACAATTGCTATTACTCACCATGTTCAAATCACTTGTGCACAGATCCACATTATCAGGCTTAAAAGGGTCAGAGGAATGGATAGAGTTTTGGTCATTTTATTACCTTGTATAGATGTATCCACAGGCCCCAGAGCTCTGTGCTATTTGTGTGAGCTTCTCATTTTGTATGGAGGCATATTTCCTGACCAGAGGTGACTAAATCACATATTGTCATCTTTAATGAACTTGTGTTAGTCATTCACCACCCCTTTTCTCACTTGCCATTTATGTTACCAGAACAAGCATGCTTTGTAAGCCTCATCCAAATTCTGTTTTATTTTTGGATGTGCTTTAAAAAGAAAAATGCTTGGTTAAAGAGTCATTGGAGTGAGGATATATTTTAATCTTTATATGTGGAGAACTTCTCCATTGAACTCTCTAAGCTGTTCAGATGAGATCACTAACGTTTCCATATTAAGAAATTTTCCAAATAATCTAGCATTCTGAATCCAAAAATGGCTTAAAATAAATGTTTGCAAGGAAAATAGAGGTGAGATATATAAACGCTGGCTTAAATAAGACAAAGGAAAGCTTTTGTAACAGAACACCTTGTCCTGAAAATTATAAGGTCTGACAATTCACTGTTTCATTTTATCTTTCATCGCTGCTAAGTGTTGCTGGTATTTTCCATCTCCAGCATTTTCCACTGACACTGGTGGTCATATGATAAAAAGATTGTTTTTGAGGACTTCAGTATTGCCTGTTGGATTATAGCCAACTCTAATGAATGTGAGTTCCCAGAGTGATGAGCATAGTGTCGTGTGAAGATTGTGGTGTCAGATGGCCTGGTTTTGATCTTGGTCTCTAGCACAAGCTAACTGCATGACCCAGGGCAACTTGCTTAATTCCTCTGTGCCACATCGGCTTCATTTCTAAACGTCATAACTAATAAAGTTACCTAAAGCATAGGGTGTTTTGAGGTGGAATGAGATAATGCCATACTTTGCAATAGTAAACATTCAAATAACATTATTATTGATAAACCTTCAATTTTGCTCTTACCTGCCTCTAATCTAGGCTTCCCACAGCAGCAGGTATAACGTTTTAAAAATTAAAACAAATCATATCACCAGTGTGCTCAAACTCTCCAGGAACCTTCTGTGCATGTAGAATAAATGCCAAACCTCTTACCAAGACCTTAAAAGGCATGGTGATCTGACTTCAGACTGTCTCTCTGGCCCCATCTCCTAGGGCTTAGTGCTCCAGCCACACAGACCTTCTTGCCCCTCTAGCACACCAAGATCTTCTTGCCATAGGACTTTGCACTATCTCTTCCCTTTCCTTGGAGCACAGAATCTTTGCTGATTCACCCTTTATTTTCCTATAGGCCTCATCTCTAATATAAGAGAAATCTTTCTTAACCACCATATTGCCCGGATTCTTTTCTTCATAGAATTCAACACTAGCCAAAATTATCTTCTTTATCTCTTTTTCTATTTGTCTTTTGCCTCTCTCAGTAGGCTAAAAGGTTCACAGGTACATGGACATTTTCTATGATCCCTAATGCCACAATATCACTTGATAAATATTTACTTAATGACTGAATATTACAATTCAATTTGACTCAAAGGTGATGTAACTTATGATAATTTGGTCAAAACTCACATCAGATTAAAAATTTTTATGGCAAGAGGAGGTGGTTTCCAGGCTAGAACACAATTGTTTTATTTTATTTAAATTTTATAATTTCTCTTTGTCAGGGTTATGCACACCAGGAGAGGGTATTAAAAAAACAACAGACAAATTATCATATAAGGTTCAAAAACCAAGTTCCAGGTCGAGAAACTATGTGAATATAGGTAAACGTTGTAAGATGACAGAATTCTGATGAAGAAAAGCCTAGATATAGTGAAAAAGACCTGGTCTCTGAACTTTCCACCTTTTTATAATTATTATTTTCATCCAGAAAGACTCTCTCTCTCTTTTTCTCTCTCTCCTCAATTGTTTTTGCAGATCTGTTGATTAATCCTTTAGGTTCTTATAGTCTTGAACATCTTATCATTTACAACATTGGCATTAAACAGATGACACATTTAAAACTGGAAAACTTGAAGAATGATTAATAGGACACTGTTTTCTAGAGAAATATGAACAGGATGATTAGTTTCTATGCTGTACCCCTTAACCGTGCTGAACTTTTACAACTCTTAAACCTTATGGTGCAAAGACAGAGGGCTATTGCCACAACCCAGAGAGTTAAATGCGTTGGGGAAGGTAGCCAGACCACAGCTGTGGCTCTAGGGGGATTCAGCCCACTGGTTACAACCTAGCAAGCAGGGTGCCAAGGAATAAACATCCTATCTCACTTCTTCCACTCCCCAAGCATCTATCCCTGGTGCCTCTAATTGGCCCACAGGGGAAGTCCATATCAGTAATACACCCTACACTTTTCCCAACAGGGAAGCACCCAGTTGGGGAACAGTGGATTTGAATGTACAGAAAGAAGACCTTCAGGACTTCTTCTCCTCTATAGTTTGTGACTCATCTTTAATATACTTGAAATGATACCAAACTCTGACAAAACCTTTGCTATTTAAGCCCCTCTTGAATCACTCTTATGCTCTGAATACTACACATTCAAGGTCGTGTGCTTCTCTGAACTTTGCATTCCTCACTCTCCAGATTGTCATTGCCACCTCCTGATAGGTTTTGTTCTTTCTGCCAAAATATATGCTAACCTCAAACCAGAAAGAATGAATAAGCAAAAAGTGCAGTAAATCCTAAATGGCTTCTACTTTTTCTCTTTTTTTTTCCCCAAACTCTTAAGGGAAGAAATCTATTGCCTCTTCTCTTATTTTCTTATTCTCTTCTACACTTTGACAATTTAACATTTGCTCATTAAACTCTCAAACACCCACTAAAATTAGTTTAAGTTCTGTTTAACTCTAAACAAATTATATGATCTTTCCTCATTTTTTCACCCTTTTTTGTCTCCAAAAGCACTGTAATCCTCAGCATTCTTTTCCACTCTTTCCCTCAGTATTTCCAACTATGTTATATGCTTCAATTTTATCCTAACTCTGCATAGTTTTAGCTCTTCTCTCTTTCAAGTCTCCAGTGTATGGCATTACATGATTTCAAATACTTTTATTTATTATTTTACAAGTGAAAACTCTCTCCAATTCTATTAAATAGTTATGTCCTCCCTTACATATCTCAGTTTCACTATTATAGTATCGTGGGAGAAAAATATATTTCACTATTCTCACTTATAAACCAATTGGTGGCCAAGTCCTATTGCATTTTTTATACTCTCTTTACTATCAATTTCCATCATCACCCTATCACCATCTTACCAAATTTAAGCTTTGACATTTTTGCTTAGATTGCTAATGCCAACTAATGTGTTTCCGTGACTCCAAAATCTTCCTGAACCAAACTATCTTTCTCAACACTGGTTAGAAACATCTTATAGCATCATAACCTTAGAAAGAAATTCCCCTAAAGAGAAATTTTCAATGGCACTTCCATTGCATTCTAAACCTTAATATACATAATGATTTCCCCAAGATCTTATAATTGTCCAGTCAATGTTTAATTTTTATGTATTTGACATAAACATTTACAAATAAAAAGTAATATTATGACAGCTAAAATGCAAATATTATTCAGAATTTTATAAAGTCATTGAGAATGGAATGCAGTTCTCTAATGATTTCATTGTCAGGATTCATTTTCTGAATTTTTGCAAGGTATGTGTGGGAAGGAGGAAAGCACTTAAATCCACATAGATTTATGAAATTTTCAAATTAAAATATTTTCACTATTGTCAGTAATTAATTTTATGCTCATTATCTTATCCCACATCTGTTTAAGGTCATGGCAAGATGTAACCTTCCAACTAAATTTAGCATTTTAACTGCAAAATTAGATCTTGCTCCTCTTCTATCATGAAAATGTTGACTGAAATGATAATAGGGAATAACTATAATTTTGATATTAATTATAAATAATAGAACTACGTTCATAAGAGTCTAAAGAAAAGAATCTAGGAATTCTCATGCAGAATTAATTGTGCTTCTAGAAAAGATTTTAAAATTATTTCAAAAGGAGTATAACTACTTAAGAGTAATAGTTAGTGGGAGGCTATAAAATAGCATTTGAAACTATCTATGTTAAAAAAGGGATCTTCACTGCACTCCAGCCTGGGCGACAGAGCGAGACTCCATCTCAAAAAAAAAAAAAAGGGATCTTTACACTGATAAATACATGATTTTTATTATTAGAATGACATTTGAAATGGTTAACACTAATAATGTGCTTATCATCACAAACAATATTTGAAGTTTCTAATGATGATTTAATGTTGCTATACTGATCTTATATCAAGAATTTGGCTAAAACCCATGTTCATTAGCATTTACAAATAATAAAATCCTTGAAGAATTAAACTTTTCACCTTCCATAATTGTATTTGAAATTGTTTTATGATTCAAAAATATATAGTAATTCAATACAGGATCATAATCTTAAATTATACTTTATAGAAATTATAAGAATGCCAATATACCTTGAACTAGTTGCCTTGTCATCTAGACATAATGAAGATTACCTTCAAAAATACAGTCCATTTAACATGAAGACATATAAAAGGAAGTACTTGTTAATCTAAAACAGTCATTTAGACATGAATGTCTGAAAGTACTCGGTGAAGCCTGAAATATTTGATGGAATAATTCCTAGAAAATACATTTTTACCCTCTTGTTGTTTGATTAACTGATCATACAGCCCATCATTAGAGCATGCTTAATTAGCTAATTAGACTAGTTAGGAAGTCTAACCATGATCTTGATTTAAAACATTCAAAAAGCTTTTCATCTTCCAAAAAATACTAAATTAAAAATTTAGCCATGTTCAGCCCGTGTAAAATAGCAATGTCAACTGGCCAAAACCTATTGCCAAGTACACATTTTTGCAGTTTCTGGAGTGTTAATAGTAGGTTTTAGTGTGCTATTAACTGTTACACTCAACAATAGGCACTCATCAGTATTCTGCTAACCTTTTAAGACTGAATCGCATAGGACTTACTGTGAACTTCAGGGTTAACCTGACCATCTAGTAACAGTGGACAAAATTTAACAAAGATGGTCTCTCCCATATAGCAATATGATAAATCAATTATAATAGAGCTTTAATTTTTTAGAACATTTTTTATTATTCATTTTCTTTCAGTCAATGAATGGTTAAGACAGGGAGATCAGACATTTGTCTAATTAAAAATAGAAAATAATTTATAAGGAAGTTGATCGATTTACCAAAATGCATACAGATATATAGAAACAAAATACCAGAACCTAGGCTTCCTGATATCTTACGTTTTTTCCAGTGAGCAGCAATGTGTGAAAAGGAGTAGGCACATTGTATCAAAGGTTATTTTATCACCATCATTATCTCCAGAGATTGTTCCACTGATAGGCTCGATACAACCCACATTTCTATTTCTGCTACCAAGAGATTTTCTAACCAATATTAGCTAGTTCATCTTTCCATTCTCTCTCTCTTTAAAATATCTAAACAGCATGACCCTAACCTTTCTCTCTACCACTCCATCGATAGCATTTCAGCTGCATCACTTCACTGCAATAGACTCCATGCAAATTCTTTTGACTTTCTGGAGTAGTGGTTGTAGTAACTCCTATATGTCCATCTAGAACCTCGGAAATCTAGTTACATTGGCTCACATAGGTAAAATGATTGCTGCTAATACTGCTTCAGAAATTGAGGGACAAAAAGCTCTGACTGCCTTCCTACTTTATATTATAATAAATATGTCTTCAAGAATACCAGTATGGCAAAGTTAAAAACAGGTTGTTCATAAGCTCAATCTGAAGGATTCAGAATAATTTCATGGAATCTAATATTAGGAAGAATATTCAGAATCCACAGAAGTAGGAATGCTCTAGTCTGCCACTCCGTTTGTCTTTCTTTATACTCCTGAGTCCTCACATTCTTTTTTCCTCTTTTTTCTAAGTGTTATCTACTTCATAGTTTTTCTGTAAACTCACTTCTCTGCTTATATATCCAATTACACATGGCCAGCTGTGGCTTTCCTAAAATTACGACGTTAGTTTTTGATCTTTAATGATTGTCTGACTTAGATATTTCCAGTTAAATGACTCCGTTTTTGTGTTTCAATTTTAATTTCTGGAAGAAAATCTGATTGGAATAGCTTGTGTTGAGTCAGTGCCTGGTTCCCCCACCCCCTTCAGCCATATCTAGAGTTGCATAACATTGTGACAAATAGTACTTCCTCTTTCAACTTGGAAAGAGGAGCCAATTGGCTCCTCTGAGGAAAAGGGTTTGGAATTGCCTATTAACTTTAGTATATTAGCTTTTGAAACTGGCAACTATAGTATATTAGCTTTTATAAGACTAAAACGCAGTTACTGAGGGTCTACAGAAGCTACAATTCTAATGAAATCTTTTCAGCTTTGAATTTTCTGGAAAAAAAAGAATGTATTCATTAGCACTAAAAATAATCATATACATTGACCCAGTAATTCACTTCTAATAATTTGCATTAAGAAAAAATACAGGCCAGGAGCAATGGCTCACACCTGTAATCCCAGCACTTTGGGAGGCCAAGGAGGACGGATTACGAGGTCAAAAGATAGAGACCATCCTGGCCAACATAGTGAAACACCATCTCTATTAAAAATACAAAAATTAGCTGGGCGTGGTGGCATGTGCCTGTAGTCCCAGCTACTTGGGAGGCTGAGGCAGGAGTACCACTTGAACCTAGGAGGCAGAGGTTGCAGTGAGCCGAGATCGAGCCACTCCACTCCAGCCTGGCAACAGAGCAAGACTCTGACTCAAAAAAAAAAAAAAAAAAGAAAAAGAAAGAAAGAAAAAAGGCAGAGCTGAGATGCAAGATTTTGCAACCAGATGACATTTACAATAATTAAAAGCTAGAAATAAAAGTGCAAGAACAGGAAAATTATTTAAGAAATATTCTGACATATAGAATATGATGCAGATTCAAACAATAATGTAGATATGTATTTAATGATAGATGAAATACCAAGAATATATTTATGACAAAAATGAAGGATAAATTTGTATATATACTGGGATATAAATGAATAAATAAGTTTAGTGCTCAGAACAATGCTAGACACATTTGATATTATCCCAGTTATGTTTATGAATATATGTGAATATACATCCCAACATGTGCATACATAGATACATATGAAAAGTTAGAACAATTTTGTATGCCTCCCAAATCACCAATCCCTTTGAAAAGCAAATTAATGAGACATTTCTTTAATTCAGACACTGTTCTATTGTGTTTAGTATAGTAATCCTGTCAACCTTTCTTGCCCCAAACTCTATTTTAGCATAAGACAGCTTGGCAGTACTAGGAAGACTAGTTGTGATACCATGAATTCTGAGACATATAATTCCAGATGTTAATAAAGACACAGGAGGAGAAAGAAATCAGGTAACTGGAATATAAATATTATCTTCATGACTCTCATGTATTTTTAACAGAGTATCATTAATGGCAGTAGAAAGGGAAAAATCTAAATTTCCTTTCACATCTAGAAATTTTCAAAATTTTTTTTGTTTTATCTTAAGATTTGTTGAAGTTTTTCTTTTCTGATTTATAATATATGCATGAACATTTTAGTATTAAAAACAATGTTTCTTCTCCCACCCAAGAAAAACTTTTGTGTAAAATTAACTCTTAAGAAAGATGAATAGTGGCCAGGTGGACCACTTGAACCCAGGAGTTTGAGACCAGCCTCTGCAACATGTCAAAACCCCATCTTTAAAAAAAAGTACAAAAACTAGCTGAATATTATGGCCAGTATATGTAGTCTCAGCTACTCAGGAGGCTGAGGTGGGAGAATCACTGAGCCTGGAAGGTTGAGGCTGCGGTGAGCCATGATCACACCACTGTACTCTAGCCTGGGTGACAGAGCAAGACCTTGCCCCCCCCCCAAAAAAAGATGAATAGTGTTATATTGTTATATTTATCCTTCAGACTTAGTGCTTGGGACACTATCACGTGTCATCAATGGTAATAGCATATTCCTTTGAGGGCCACAGAATTTCATTATTTCAGATTCTATGAAAGCTGTTAAAAACAAAGTTTGCTCCAAACTCCTTGTACAACAAAGGGAGTGTCTATTGACAGTTATAAGGGGTAAAGTCAATATCACAAAATTCTATACTCCATCAAGTTTGTCACATAAAATAAATAAAATTATTTGAAATCATTCAAGGACAGAGAAAAGAATATGCTAGGTATCATTAATAAAATTTTGACTTGAAATTTTGTACCACATATAAATATAAGATGAAGCAAATGTATGAGCTTAAGAATGAGGAAGTATAACATAAACAACTATTAGTAAACACTAAAATCATCTATAATAAAAATACACATTGATTTTGAATTATAGTATAAAACAATTCAAATTCTTAGATTTGTGTGTGTGTGTGTTTATTCAGTCCACACTTTGCATGGTGGTAGAAGACCATAAAAATGATCAATAATCACTTAGGCTGGAACCATGCAAAGAAATGTTTATATCCAATGGGAAAATGAAATTGTTCTGTGACCTTATAATATTTTTGTCAAAACATTTAAAACACATATATAAATACACAGGAAAACAAAACATAGTAAAAATGTACTGTAAGTTAAAATATTAGGAATCCTTAGAATTACAGTATTTTATTTCTTTGTAAAAATTTATCACAGGTAGTTTGAACAGCTTTTGCTTTCTTGTCATACAGGAACCATCTTTTGTATGCCTTAGTGAGTTGTCATAGTTCTACCTTTGGATCAGTGTATTAGTTTTCTATTACTGCAGGAACAAATTATCACAAGTGTAGTGGCTTAAATCAATACAAATTTATCTTACATTTACGTATGTCAGAAGTCTGACATAGGTCTCACTAGGCATAAATAAGAGTATCAGTGGGATTGTTTTCCTTTCTGGGGGCTCTGCAGGACTATCCATTTCCTTGCATTTTACAGCTTCCAGAAGCCATTTATTGGCTCACAGTCCCCTTTCTCCATCTTCTAAGATAACAACTTGCATTTCTCTGATCGTTCTTCCATAATCACATATCCCTCTCACTCCTGTCTTCTGCCTTTCTCTTCCATTTTCTAATGACCCTTATAATTACATTGGGCCCACCTGAATAATCCAGGTTAATTTGTTTAAAGTCGGCAGATTAGCAAAATTAATTCCATGTGCAACCTTAATTCCCCTTTTCCATGCAACCGAATATATTCATCGGATTCAGGTATTAGGACATGAACATCTTTTGGAAGGCCATTACTCTGCCAATCATAATCACCTTCCAACATTTTATCCCTTGTGTTTTGATGATGTGAAACATCACCAAAGTTTCTTTAATGTTAAATATCTTGCCAGGGTCACTTCATCTGTAACATCTTCCTTTTCATCACAACCACTTTCCTCATTTATGTCAAAAAGTTCACCTCCATTAAGTTCCTCTGGCTGCATAGCTCGAGTCTCTCCTTTACGGCCACTTTATAATCCTGTGTCTTTTGTTGCATAAGCTCTTGATGAGATTGTCTTCCGCAAAAGATATTTCTCATCAATCATAAATACTTGATGATCATCATAACTATCTGCATTAAGTAATCCTTGGAATCTGGGGACAAATTTTACAGTAATCATCTTAGTTATGCTAGGAATTTCGTCAGATAGTTTAACACTAATCATTAACTTATGCCCACCTTTGAAACAATGAAATGAGCATTAACTGGCAGTAAATAATTACTATTTTCTGTCATGCAGTATATAACTTCCTCACTTTGGCCTGAACACTAGACAAACTAGTTTGTATAGTGTAATCTTTGTTTGTGATCTTTGTTTAAATATAGTTTGCAAACCAAATAGAAATAAATGCCCCCTTTAGCCATAGCAATGTCCCTTTTTTGTGCAATTTCAACTAAAAAATGTTGAAGCAACTTTACTCTATTTTTTATATCCATTGGATATTTTCAGTAGGATTCATAGATAGCTTTATGCAAGCCTAGGTCTTGCTCTATTATTAGCTTTCCTATTGCCATTTTAAAATCGTCCAATCACATCCAGCTTCACTTAAAGCATTATCATTTTGGGTTTTTTTTTGTTTTTTGTTTTGCTTTGGTTTTTTGCTTACTTTCATTTTTGTTACCCAATTCCCCCTTCAAATTACTCACTTGGTAAAATGTAGAATGCCTGTATCATATGGATAAGGAAGCAACACAAATGCATGCTTTGCTGTGTGAGAATAAACTAAATAACAGATGAGCAATGTCTTAGTTCATTTTATGCTGCCGTTACAGAATACCACAGACTATGCAACTTATAATGAATAGAAATTTAATGGCCCATAGTTCTGGAGGCTGGGAAGTTCAAGACTGAGGAACCAGTCTTGGCAGGGGCCTTCTTACTGCATCATTCCATGGCAGAAGGCAGATGGACAAAGACTGAGTATGTGAGAGAGAATGAACAAGAGGGGGCCAAGCTAGTCCTTGTATAAGGAACACACTCTCATGATTACAAACACATTAATCCATTCATTAGGGTGGTGTCCCCATAACACAAACACCTCCCATTAGACCCCATGTCCCAACACTGTCACATTGCGGATCAAGTTTTCAACACATAAACCTTGGAAACACATTAAAACCATAGCAAACAGTAATTAACAGACTTTGGAGTGATATGATTGGTCACTGATCATGACACGCATCTATTATTTGGATAGTTATGTATGGATTGAAAGGCTAGTAGTGAAGTTTGCACTTTATGCAATTACTCACAGTTAGCATAACATAGTAACTGAAATTTAAGCCATATGGTTTGGTAATTGGTGTTATTTAACTAACTGTGGGAAATGAAATTTATGCATGTCATAACTGTCAAAGTGAGGACTTCCTATGTATATGTGTATAACATAGAGATATATATTCCTAAAATTGCAGATTATTTCAACAAACGCATAAGATATTATTTCTCTTGACTCCATCAATTTAAGAAATGTAGTTAAAATGCTTTTGAAAAGCATAGAGGCAAACACTAATGGAATTAAAAAGAAAAAAATGTACTTTTTAATACATTTAATTTAAAAAAATACAGGACACACCACTCCCTCAGCACTTGTTGTTATGATACATCCTGACTTGGAACCTGATGATAAAAAAAAAACAACAAAAATAATAGGAGTCAGAAATTATATGGCTGTAATATGGAAGGGGATTAAAAAATCTTATAGAATAATAGATTAGTCCACTTCATGCTAATATATGTGAAAAAATCTTTATGAAAGTTATTTTCTGGGAGAATACAAGCAGCCAAGAAACTTAATAAAAAGAATAATCAATGGAGATCTATAAGCAATGTCAAAAAATACTTTCTGAACAAAACTTTATTTTTTTGTATTTACTCATATTTTATATCAAACATTCAGAAAATAATTAATTCCTGATATATTTGAACTTCTCCAGAATACCCTAACGTTAGGGTGCAGGTATCTATCTTAAGTCATATTTTTAAAGTGTTATATATTTTATCATAATATTTTAAATAATTCCAAATTTTGTAAATATTTTTGGGATTATTAGTATGAATACACCAAATATAATTGTCCTCTAGTTGTATCATTATATTTCCAGAATACATATGACTTAAATATAATATGTTATTTAATAATAGGAATGAAATTGATCTGAGTTCTGTATGCTGATTTTTATTTGGGGTTTATGCACCTTTATACATAAATTTGTAGATATTGAGAATAGGAAACAATTCTCAATAAGTCTTACACAATCTTGTATGCCTCACCTTTTGAGGCATACAGAATTGTGAAATTCTTAACATCTAACTTGCTTGATACTATATTTTCAAAGATAGCGAGCAGCTTCAGAAAATAGAACACTGTTTACCATTGGAGTAGATTTATTCACTGTCCAATATAATGAAAAAAACCTCTCTGTAGAAGAGATGTGCATATACTGTTTGCTAGCAGCCTCCTCTACAAGATCAGGTTTTCTAAACAGGGTTTTTCTCTTGTCACACACGCCACTGGGGTGTATATTGCATGGCAGTTCTCTTGTTGCCCTGTGGAAAGTGCGGCTCATGGAAGCAGCACAACGTTACTCTGGCTAGTCCTATTGTTGCTGGTAACACATTGTCTTTTGTCTCCAACTCAAAGGTCTCCTGTCTTGTCCCAGTATCTCTCAAACCATGTCTAGCTAACTTGTTTAGCTTGCAGGGAAGGTAAAAATCTTGGAATCTTTGCAGTTCTTGAAGAAACAACATGGAAAACATCTCAATTCCTTGAATAAACCTAATACGTAAATCAGACAATGAAACTGTGAAAAGAAAATATCTACAAATTTATGTATAAAGGTGCATAAAACCCAAATAAGAATCAGCATACAGAACTCAGATCAATTTCATTCCTATTATTAAATAACATGTTATATTTAAGTCATATGTATTCTGGAAATATAATGATACAACTAGAGTACAATTATATTTGGTGTATTCATACTAATAATCCCAAAAATATTTACAAAATTTGGAATTATTTAAAATATTATAATAAAATATATAACACTTTAAAAATATGACTTAAGATAGATACCTGCACCCTAACGTTAGAATATATGTTAAGTTAATTAGTAAATGACTAAACGACTAAAGAGAAAATTGTTGGAACATTTCCATTGAGGTCATGGATAAGATAAAGATTATAATGCAAACTTCTATTATTCAAAATTATTAAGGCTTTTAAAGCAATAACCAAAGATGAGCTTTGGTATGAGTATTGAAAAGGAGAAGGAAATTTTTGTATTATATTTAGATAATATTATTACATAATAAAGGAAGCAAAAATTATTCATTTAGATTTCAATCAAAATTTAAAATACCATTATAATACATTTTGAACCAGAAATTAAATAAAGAGCTTTCTTACCTCCCTAAAGTGATTGAAAATGAAGGATGATCAGGATCCATATCAAGCCAGGTACTAAAACTTAAAATATAGCTAAAACAAAATAATCAATGGCCCTACAATGTATACACTACTTTGTATTTGAATTGTCAAGCAGTCCTCAACTTTTTTCATTTTATATTTTAATATAAACTGGTGCTTTTAGATACTATTTTGTTTTCTTATTTTTAGTTAATAATACTGATAGTTTATTTAGGATATTTTCAAAAATCACAAAATGTATAAAAAATGGAAATAGAAATAGAAATCAACCATAATTCCATTATATGAAGAAACATGTTTATTTTTTATTTATTAAAAGAGAATATATGTTGATGATGAAAAATGAGAACCTGCAGATAAACTAAAAGACAAAACGAATTTAAAATCTCTCATAAGCACACCTCTTAGAGACAACTGCAGTTAACACATTCATAAATTTATCTCCACACATTTTTCTATGCATATAGATTAAATGCCAATATTCTGCTTAACAACCTGAATTTTTCACTTAACTATAGTTGATAAACATCTTCCAATACCAATGGATATTTATCTACAACATCATTTTTAACTGGATGAAAATTGTTCCTTTTATTAATGCACTATAATTTATTTAATGACTATTTATATATATTAAGGATATCTCCTCCTCAATATTTTAATTTAATAAGTAAGGCTATGGTGGATCTTTTTCAGACCCAGCTGGATGTATTATCTGGGTTTTATAATCTAGGATCCAGCCTTCAAAACTTGTTTCAAGAACTAATAGTCATTGTGTTTCTGATCATTGCTTGTGTTACATTAGCCAATGTATCCTGTCAGGGACTTAATTAAATGGAGTTGCACAGCCATTGTTCCTTCAGAAAATTCAACAATTCATCCTACAACAAAAGGAGCAGGAGAGACTAACTCTAGTCTAAGTAAAGACTACATTCTCTAGAGGAACTCCTGATCAGCAAAATCTCAACAATGATGAAATTTCAGATGTCATGGATTAATGTGCTGTGGCCTAATGTTATCTGCCTGTGGACAAAAGAAGAGATTAAGAAAGATAAAAGTGGCCGCTGACATTTGGGAACTAGTCTGGTACTATAAACTAAGTCTTGGTTTTCTCCCGTTGAACATAAACAATGTTATAGAATATCAGCATCAGAAAAGGCCACAGGTGACACGTGACCATGATGGATCAAGAGCAAAACAAGGCAATTTGATAATCACGCTTACACAGAGACAAAAACCTGATCATTGTGCAACCCACAAAAATGACCTCACTATTCCCCTCTCCTGCCTAATACGAGTGTGGCTGTTTTCTCAACCAGTTATAGCTTTGACCTCATTCTAGCCTGCCCTTCTAGATAAGATTAGCATAACTCATCATAGAATTACTCCCACTTCCTGACAGCATCCAAGCCACAGCAAAGACCTACTTTCAAAAATCTTTTCTAAAACCATCCAAATCAGAATAAACCTAAATCCTATAATAAGTCCTTTCAATAGTTTCGCACTGAGATGCCCCATAGTTCCTGATGATGTGAGTTCTTCCTCATTACAATGAGTCACAGTCCCAAATTATTCAACTGCAGCCTGGTGGTCTTTGGTTGCAAAGCACCAACAGCTTTAAAACACTTAGAAGAATTTCTGGCACATGGTGAGTGCTTAATAAAAGTGAGCCATTATCATTATAGGAGGCACCGTGTTGTGCAGTAAAATCTACAGATTTAGAAATTAGACCTCTACTCTATGCTTTAGCCAAATTCCAGATTTCTCTAGATATCAGTTTCTTTATCTGAAATGTGTGCTTTAGTCCAATCATTTACAACATTGTCCTGCAGACAAATTAGTATTATTAGATGAGGTAATTAGATGAAGCACTCATTTAATGTTGATTTCCATTTCATATTTTCCCATTTATTCTACAAAATTTACACCCCATTTCTAAAACAGTAAGTGAATTCTCAAGAGCACAGGCCATTTGTTTTCAGTTCTTGTATAGATGCCCACAGTAAGTAGAAACAAAGACCTCAGTAAATCCTTTAAATAAGTGGGGATTATTTACACAGAATCAGTTCTCTTTCTTTTTTCCATACAAAAAGCTGCTGTAAAGGCTTAAGCTGAGAGCAAGGGAATGAGAGAGCAAAATATAACTTTGCCTCTTGACCAAGGTACAAGTGACCAGGGCCAGGTAGAAATATTCTTAGAGATTGGGCAGCAACTTATACACAGCCCCTTCCACACTTATTTAATACGTGATTTAATGTCTTAAAAATTCAATTTACATACAATGTCAATAGCCACTTACTGCATAACTAAAGCTACACTGGCATATAAAAACTCTTTAGTCCTCAATATACTAACCAAGAAAATTTGGCATGAAAAGAAAATAATATAACCATTTTCCTCTTTTTCTAGAACAGGCCCACTAAAGAAAAAGAAAAAGGAAAACAGAAAAAAGAGTTTTTATGGCACTTTTTAATGTTATCTATAATTCAATAAGAGAATAAGAGGAGGGAAAAGGACAAGACTATAGGCCATACTCAAATCAAATACAAAAATAGAAATGTGCCTACTTAAACTGAAACTCAGTGAATATATACCGTGAACAGCTCCTTTAGATTTATCTAAGCATATTATATTATTTATTAGTTTTTAAGAGACAGTTGTCTCTGTGAAACAGACGACACACCTTAGATGAAAGGGCTAATGCAAAGAGGAATTAGAGTGGAAAAAGTTTTGTCCAATAGAAGTCAACTTTGAGTATGTTAGAATACATCTTAGAATAAATCTATTCGGTTTATTTTTCCTTCTGTTATTTAGTAGAAATTTAACCTCATAATTTAAATGACTGCAATTTCTGTTGAAAATAATGGACTGAAATATTAGCTTGGGAAACTTAATAACTGGTAATAATTAGAAAATTGTTCAGGAAATATGAAATAAATATAAAATAAATATAATTTAGTAGCAATTCCATTGGAATGTATTGGTATGTTTTATCCATCTGTCATTTTGTGATTTCTTGAATCTTTTTTAGTACTTACATTCTAATACTCCTAAATGTATATTCAATATATAGGCATATAAAGGTATATTCCAACATTAACCATCTTATACAATATACCCACATTAATTTAAAATATCATTTATTTAAAAAATTTAAAATGTAGATTTTGCATTCTTTCTTATACTTGTTCATAATTATTACATTATTGTCTTTTAATAAGTTGGTAATTGAGTTTACGGTCACTCACTGTTCTATTTACCAGTTTTCCTAAACATATGCTAATGCCTTGAGCATGACAGATGTTCATTTCCTGTTTGTTTTACCACATATGACTAGATTTTAATTATAAATGCTGGTAAAACTCTGGTGTTAGTTATTAGTGATTATTAGTTTGTGATTCTGGATGTAGTTGATTTGGGGGAGCTGAAAATAGCAAGTCTTTAAAAAGGTTTCTGAGGTATATTTAAAAGAGAAAAAATGATTAATCATCTGATGCACATTAATAAATCACAGTTACCAGACCAGGTGTGCAAGAAGCCAAGCATTCTATATTTTGTGTAATTATATTAATTGACTTTGTGAATCCATTCCATCAATCTAGCAGGAAATAAAAATAAAAAGCATTTCCGGGTGTTTTTTCTTCCTTCTTCTAGGGTTGAGCAGCAAACTGCTCAGGAAGTCTAGGGGTGATCAAGACTGTCATAAAAATCTCCTCTGTTTGACTAAATTTTAGATAGAATTCTTCCTGGCCTCTCTTTTCTTAGAGAATTTACTTAAGAAAACTCTCTAATTGTAACTTCTTTCTCTGCCCCTTTGAGATGTACATTTTTTAAAGCCTCTTGCCAATTTTACAAACCAGGAATGTCTTTCTCAAGGTCCTGGGATCCATCCTTTTTAAATTAACAAAGATAGCACCTCTGTCTTCCAATCTCTGTGAGATGATGTCATGAGATGCTTGGGGTGCCACTTTGGCAGCTGGAAACCTCTGTGGCCAGTGGCACTTTTGCCTGAGTTTTGCTTGTGCCTGCTGGGCTTGTTCCACCCACTCAGCCTTGCAGGCTGTGTTCAGCTCATGCTACTAGCCCAGATTCCATGCCTGCCAAGGCTGAGCCATGTACAGAATGGTGAGGGATGAGCAGGTATGGGTTCCAGTCACTGCGCACAACAAGGCACACTGGCTGCAGTGGGGCAGGCAGCTCCAGGTGCAGGCATGGGTTCTGGCTCCCTGTGAGGCTGTGGCTAGACCAGGCATATTGCAAGCGGCTTCCACTGTGGGCACCAGGTAACATGGTGGTGTCTGGAAGCTTGGAGATGCCAGAAACCACAGAGCCCCAAGGAGGGTGTCACAGCCCTGGCTTAGGAAGCTTCTAGGTCTGGGCCCCACAAAAGGCTGCAGCTCTTCTTTTCTCTTCTGTTCTTCTCATGCTTGCAACATGGTGAGCAAGGAGGTTGTGTTTCAGCTTTGTTTGTGTTATAGCCCTTTAAGTCCTGCCATCTGGTGGGTCCTGAGTTCTTGTCCCACGTCCCGGAAGAATGAAGTATGCAGACAGCTGGAGGGTGAGCAAGGTGAAGTGCTTTATTGAGTGACAGTAGAGCTCTCAGGAGACCCGAAATGGGTAGCTCCTCTCTGCAGGCAGGTTGTCCTGTAATCCGTGCAGCCATCAGTGGAGAGGGGACCCAGAGTGGGTAGCTCCTATTCTCATGCAGGTCATCCCAATGAATGTACAGCTATTAATAGAGAGGAGACCCATAGTGGGTAGTTCTCTCCACAGGTAGGTCATCCCATTGTCTGCCCAAGTCTGGCTGAGTCTGAGGTTTTTATGGGCTTCAGATGGAAGGAAGTGCATGCTGATTAGTCCATGGGTGGCCATGGGCAGGCCAGAAAAAGCACCATAAGTTCTCACTCTGATCCACTGAAGTGACAGCCTGGCCCCCAGCCTTCAGGTCATCCCCGGCTTGAAGGTGGGATTTCACCAGGGACCCACCTCTTTCTGCCCAGGAGCCTGTATGTCTCCTGATGGCATTCATGGGGCCCAGGCTGCTCATGCTGAGGGGTGCCTGAAGTCCTACACCAAGCTGCCCTCAGCACCCCCTCATTCAGCCTCCCTCCCATGCCTGTCAGTGGCCAAAGCCTGGAGGGGCCTGAGGCAGCAGGAGGCTGGCATGTCAGTACTACCCTGAGTATGCACACCCAGCCAAGTCGTGACAGCACCCGAGCTCAGCCACAGCTTTGCTCTGAAATCAAAGTGGGCACCGGGAATGGGGAGAGGCCAGGCAGTGGGAGCAGGCACTTCTGAGCCTGTTGAGGTAAGGGAGCTTCCTGGGCCCCTGAGAGCACAAAGATGGCTGGGTCCACAGCCACAGCTGGGCAGCTGCAGCTGTGCCTGGGAGCACAGGGCTTCCTTTTGACCAACTCAGAAAGGGACAGGACTCCCTCCTGTTCCTGGCTCCCACTGGCTCCATGGAGTGCACAGCCCCAACTGCAACCTGTGTCTTTGCAGCAGCCACTCCAGATGGGCTGCCACTGCAATCAATGATACTAGCCTAACTATTGGGTGCCGCTTAGCAAGCACAGATGGCCTAATCACAGGGAAAAACATTTGCAAACTCCAGAATAACTCAGTGTGCTCAACACATCCCATCGATCAGTCTCAACCCTTACCATCCTGCAGTACTTGTCCACTAACTCACTCCAGTGCTTAAAAACTCTTCCACCCTTTATTCCTACAGATAATCAGACACCACAATTTCCATTCATCCTTGAAAATTGCTCTATCATCCTTGCTCAAGAGTTCACCTCCACATGGCTAAATTATTTTAAGATTCTCCTCACTAGAATGCCCTTGCATCAGATCTGCAAGCAATAGAAGCCAAGTCTTATTAGCTTACACAAAAATGGCATTTGTTGAAAGGGTAGCTCAAAATATCACTGGGATAGTCCCAAACTGTGTTTGAAGCCAAGAGCTGAAGCACAGTGTTGCAGAATTGCTGACATTCTTGCCGCTGTTAGGCACAACACTGCTCCTTGCCTGGCCAAGTCCACCAAACCTGATCCTGGCATTTCTCTACCTCTGCTTTCTCTAGAAACAAGATGTAGCCACTGCTGTTGCTGCTGCTGATGCTGCCCATCGCCAGACTGAGTGCAGAGTATGCTTTCTCATGGTGCCCTTGCTAGGACATGTGCATATTCTCTCACTGCAGAGAACACTGGAACAATGAGTCTTTTTATGCTCTGTAGTGAGAATTGAGCTCTGCTATATAAGCTGTAAAATTCTAAAATTATTAGAAAGTGTGTTAGATGCTGAGCTCTAAAATAATGAAAAAAAAATTTACATAAGTTGCCTCTCCTCTCAATCTTACATAAAAATCCAATATTGCTTACATTATCTTGTCAAGACCTTGCTTTCAAAAATCAACTGGTTCTCAGTAACTGAGCAACACTGATATTCTAAAGTGGCATGTATGATCTTCCATTATTAAAGCACATTGTAACTATGCAATCTCCCTTCCTCTGTGCTTCATGTAAATCCCAGCTTCTTACTATCCCTAGAATGCAAATTTCAAAGTCAATCTTTTACACATGTTCTATCCTAGGCCTGGAATGCCCTTTCCTGAATTTTTCTATGCAAATCAGGGATGGTAAACAGATATCAACTCTAGTGACATCTGTAATGAAAGGTAGGGTCTTGCAATACTATAATGAGAATGATTAATACTGCTTTGGGTTCTGTGGGAACAAGACTAATTTGTGATGTTTCTTATGGATGAAGGAAATGAAAGTGACTCCCTCATGCAAAATCTCTGTCTTCCCTGGTCCAAATTTACTCAACTTTCAAAACTCTATTCAAGTATAACTTTTCCATAAAGCCTTGTCCACCTGTTATACCTCACTATCATCAATCTATGTTAACAACTTAGATAGCACTTGTTTTTCATACTTATTTTGGCACTTTTCTGTCTCTTTTCACAGTATCCTGAGCATATTATATCTGCTTGTGTCAGGTTCTCCAGATAAGTTCCTAAAGGTGGGGTGTATTAGTCTGTTCTCACACTGCTATAAGGACATGCCTGAGACTGGGTAATTTATAAAGGAAAGAGGTTTAATGGACTCACAGTTCCACATGGCTGGGGAGGCTTCACAATCATGGCAGAAGCTGAAGGAAGAGTAAAGGAACGTCTTACATGGTGGCAGGCAAGAGAACATGTGCAGAGGAACTGTCTCTTATAAAACCATCAGATCTCATGAGACTTATTCAGTATCACAAGAACAGCACAGGCAAAACCCATTCCCATGATTCAATTACCTCCCACTGTGTTCCTTACATGACGTGGGGATTATGAGAGCTACAATTCAAGATGAGATTTGGGCAGAGATACAGCCAAACCATATCATAGGGATTATAATTTTTCCTTGTTTTCCATGTTAGTACATTATTCTGTACTCTGTCCTCTGCAGATAGTCAAAAGGCTTATTTATGGAAGGAGCAAATACCATTGGAAACTTACTTCAGATTTTGTCTTCCTGTTTAAAACATGGGGCTCTCTTATTCTCCACAGTGACTTCTGTAAAATTTTATGCTGTTCTTGCTGTACAAGCTTGGCTTCTCAAGTTCCTAACACATCACTGACAATGATGCTAGTAGATAAATTGGCTCAGCATCTTGAACGGATTCCCTGAGGTTCCTTGGAGCCCGGCAGCTGCTACAAATGTGTTGCACTTGATTCTCTTGGCAAGTCTCATTATATTCCCCTGAGTCACCTGTTTTCACACTGCTTTGGCAAATTCACCTGTTGTGACAAATGTTCTCTCTTTTCAGCCAAGCAGTGATTCAGCAAATACTTTAATCAGACATTTCATCTTCTAAGGCTTTATATGCATTTTCTCTTCTTTTGTTGTATGATTGCATGCAGTTCTTCTCATTATTCCTGTGTGCTAAAGAAAATACTGTCTCAGGTCCTAAAAGAAAATCCTAAGAGCCTGGTGTGAGAAAACTATGATGACATTTTTTGAGTGTTTAGGTTTTGAATTTTGAGGATGTGAGTGTGTGTACATACTAGTCCTTGATGGCTCAGAGAAAATTGGCAGAAAAGTGTATGTGTATGTATGTGTGTGTGTATATGTATGTATGTGTGTGTATATGTTTGTGTATATATATACACACATATACATACATACACATACACTATATTTAAATTTTCTATAAAACATCATTAACTTTGAAGAAAGTCAAAATTGCTTCCATCATTAACTTTAACTTGTGATAAAGTAAAATAAACAATCTCTATTAAAGTAGAAAGCTATTCAGTTGTCTTGCAATTTTTTTCAAATAACAAGTGTTTCACTCACATCTAATATGTTTATTCATTTTGTGATATTAAATTCCAAGCTTGCTGGACATCTTCAGTACCACAGATCTTCTTTCAAGTGCTTAAACTAGCAGTCAATTTGCAATCTACCTTTTCGCTATTATTACCACCCCGAAAATGCATGCCCTGAATCCCTGCCACATTTCATCCTTCACCATCCAGGACACTATCTGCTCTTTACAGAATCTCCAGATCTGCTCTTATTATTTCTTCATCCTAAAATACCACCCTAAACCTCCTTTTTTGCCAGACAATTGTATGCTAAGCCACCAAAAACCAGTTCATCTGCCTCCTCTACTGTGTAGCTCTCCTCAGATTCCCAAGGCTGACTAAAAATGATCCACCCTTTAACTTCCCATAGAATACTTACCTACTAAAATGAACTGGATCTCATAGTTGTTACATTATCTGTCACTAAGAACCTCCATGGCTGGAAATTGTGAGCCATGAATAGTACATGACACATATGATGCACTCAGTAAGTATTGGGAAAAAATGATTGTGAATTTGCTGTCATTTTTGTTAGGTTTTCATTGTTCTTAAAAAAATATTGAGATGGAGATTTTTACTTTCAGCATTATGGTGGATTATATTTTTTCAATAACTCTCATTGAAAATAATTCAATATGCTGGATAAAATATAAAAAGTATAATTTTAAATCCATTACTAGATTGGCAAAATAATCAGAAACACAAAAAGCCCAAAAGCAAAGCCAGCAGAGAAACCTGGTGATTTTGAGCTTCCTTTTTAATGTCTGCAGAGTGTACAGTGTGTCAGACATGAAGCCAAGGGTTAACCCAAGTCTGAGTCTGCTATGAGCCCACTGCATAATGCTGGAAACTCAAAGCAGTACACATTGAATGTAAAGGTGAGCTTGAATAAATCTACTACACAGGAAGGAAGGGCAGCAAGGAAAGGGACTTTTCCTTTTGTTTTCTACCTCATTACTGGGTAGGGAAGAAAAAATATTATCTCCCCACATTTCTAACCATATTTGAGCCCTCATTCAAATTTGTGCCTCCAAATCATACCATTTGCATGGTTCAAAAATCCTCAAAGAAAATCCTTAATACAAAGTGACTATTGGTTAGTGGCACTTCAAGGTACCTGGCAGAAGAAAACACAAATCCTTTCTGGTTCAACTTAAGAATCATTACTGAAAAAAATTTCTATAAACATACAAATTGTAGCACAAAATTATAAGCTATACAAATAATGCACTGTAAAATTTAAAGAAACAAAAAAATGGACGTATAAGGCTTTTAGATATTAAATTGACTTTAAATTGAATATATAATAAATATATTAACAGGCTGGGTGTGGTGGCTCATACCTGTAATCCCAGCACTTTGGGAAGCTGAGCCAGGTTGATCACTGCAGGTCAGGAATTCGAGACTAGCCTGGCCAACATGGTGAAACCCCATCTCTACTAAAAATACAAAAAATTAGCTAAGCATGGTGCTGCGTGCCTGTAATTCCAGCTACTCAGGAGGCTGAGGCATAAGAATCACTTGAACCCAGGAGGCAGAAGTTGCAATGAGCCCGTGCCACTGCATTCCGGCCTGGGTGATGGAGTGAGACTCTGTCTCAAAATAAATAAATAAGTAAATAAAAATATATATAATTATTGTAGCATATTAATTAACATGTTTAAATAAATGAACAGACTTGAAAATATAATCAAGGAATGAAGTATTTTTAAATAGCCAAAAAAATTTGAAAAAGAAGCAAATATAACTTCTATACTGATATTTCAACTAAAAATTGAAATTAATTTTATGAATGGATTAAAGAGCAGATTAGAAATAGCTAAGCATACAATTAGAGAAATTATAGATTAATCTATAAAAATTATTCATATTCTAAGCCTGAAATGCAAAAAGGTAAAAAAACTAAATACATTTATAAAGAATAAAGTAGCAATATTTTAAAATATGAAAGGGTGATACTACATATTCATGAATAGAAAGAATGATAAAATATTCAATTTCCCCAAATAACTTATAGTTTTAATGGAATGCCAAAACATTTACAAGCAGAAATATTTTGGAACTTGAGTAAGTAGAATCTAATGTTGTTTGTATGAGGCATCATCCAAGAAGGGCCAAAACACAGCTGGAAAAGAACAAGGGGAAGAGATTTGCCATATCAGTTATTGAGATCTGTTAAAAACATATTAAAATGTATTATAATGGTGTGTTTAAGTACAAGAATGCAGAAATAGACTCACAAAACACAATAAAAAATTCAGGCTGTAGTAAAATCACAGAATGAAGCTCAATACATCAATATGGATGAATTTGACAAAGGTAATGTTGATTTTCTCTTTCTGTGTTACTTTGCCAAGGATAATGACCTCCAGCTCCATCCATGTCCCTGCAAAGGACATCATCTCATTATTTTTTATGGCTGCATAGTATGCCATGGTGTATATGTACCACATTTTCTTTATAGTCTATCATTGATGGGCATTTGGGTTGATTCCATGTCTTTGCTATTGTGAATAGTGCTGCAATGAACATACATTTGCATGTATCTTTATAATAAAATAATTTATTTTGCTTTGGGTATATACCCAGTAATGGGATTGCTAGGTAGAATGGCATTTCTATCTTTAGACCACATGTTCTCACAAGTGGGAGATAAATGGTGAGAACACATGGACACATAGAGGCCTTTCAGAGGGTGGAAGGTGGGAGGAGAGAGTGGATCAGGAAAAATAATGGATACTAGACTTAATACCTGGGCAAGGAAATAATTTGTATGACAAACTCCCATGACACAAATTTACCTATGAAACACACCTGCACTTGTACCTTGAACTTAAAATAAAAGTTAAAAAAAAGTAATGTTAAGCATCAGTTAAATCATGAAAGAAAATATGTCATTATTCCAATTACATGATTAAAATTATTGTTAAATTAAGTTTTACATTCACATGGGATAAAACACTGAAGAAGGACTGAAAATAAATAGACACAAAATCAAGAGAATGAATGATTCTGATGAGGAAAAAAGAGGAACTGGAATAAGGAAAAAGCACGCAGTAGAATTCTAATAACTTGGCCATACTCTCTTGCTTGTATTGTATAGTGAGAGTAGAAGGGCTTGCATTAATATTATATATTCTTTATGTCTCCATTCACATATATTAAAAGTACTGATTTAGATATTTTAATAAAAATTGAGATTTGAATTTGAGCAACTAGAATTTATTGATTAATTGAACACATTTATTGAGGATCTTCTATATACAAAGCACTGTTTTGAGTATTGGGATAAAGCAGTAACCAGATTAACTTTTTACCATAGTGTGGCTGACGTTCTGGTTTCAGAAATAGAATGATTAGCACAATCTTTTTATTTTACTAAGAAACTGAGAAATCAAAAGTCCAGATGACTTTTATATAGTTCTAAAACCAGGATAAAGTCCAGATTTAAATGTAGACTATCCTGATAACCAGTGCAGTGCTCCTTTCATTACAAATTCAGCTATCTACATGGAGTAGAAATGCTATCTAGTAGACACAGGGATGGAAGAAAGGTGGATGAGTGGAGAGAGAGATATGCATTCATAAATATTATACCTAAGCAAAAACAAACAATACATTAAGGATATGTTCTGTTAAGGAGTATCTGTTGGATTCAAATAGCATATACTCTTTCATTTCCAAATAGTCCTCACAAAATGTCATCTCCTGACAAATGCAGTAATTTGCATCTCATGTTGATTTCAAATGGTGACAGACACTAAAATATACTCTTCAGTGCCCCAAATTAAATGAGAGTATTTTAACCTTTACAACTAATCAGTAATAGCAAATTGTTTAGACAGTTTAGTAGTGACATAGTGACAATAAGAATACTTTTTTTTTTTCCTTTTTTTCTCTTTTTTTTCTCTCCTTCTTTTTACTATGTCAGGTCTAACTGATAATTGATTAACACACGGAAGCCTTAGTTAATTTGAAAAGAGCCATATCTGAGTAACATCCTATATTAAAGAGAGAATATAAATTATGTGTTTTTGCGTCTTTAAAATGAAAATGTCTAAAGTACAAATTAGTGCCTACAATTCTATACTGACCCTACATACCAGTAAACATTAAGAAAACCTCCTACATAATAATGTGAAACTCCATCCTTTTTTTCCTAGAAATGTCAGTGCTATTTACAACAATACATAATTAAAATATTTACTGTAATATTTTTAAGGCTAATTTGATTATCTAATTCCAAAGGGTAATCAGTTAAAAACTACTGTTTCTCTTTCCTTGAGGAAAATAAATGATCATGTAACAATTGGAGTAAACGTATTCTTTGTTTTGACTTTTTACCTTGTTTTGTTTTTTGCTTAGAGCCAGCAAAAACACAAACATATTTATTCTGCCCAACAATAGTTACAAAAGACATACCACATCATATATTATATATTTTACACAGTGCTGGTAGGGATGAGGAAGTAGGCAAGAACTGCAGACAGTGCCAGGGGAGAACACAATTTTTTAAAAAACAAAATCGTGAATTGATATGATTTTCTCTGAGGGCCTCTTAAAATTTGATTTTTATAGAAATATCAAATGCTGCATGCAAACTACAAATTATATTATTATTAGGTAAACTTAAAAGAATTGATTAAAAAGTCCCTACATCTGTCATAGTTTCAAATTATTCGGCCATTCATAAAAGCTACTCGTTAATAAAGTCCACTGTTTTCCTTTTTTTGTAAATAAAATGGTGTGTCTGGGTTATCAAATTAATTTCTATTCAGAAAAAAAACTTACAAAGACTCATAGAAATAAATAACACAGTGTGATATGATCCAGAATTCAAAATCAGCAAATGATGAAAATACAGGATATGGTTTTAGCTTATTTAATATCTCTGATAAATAAGCTTAACAGTCCTAGAATAGATGGAGAAATATGGCATTTTAAAAAGCATACAGTGTTAATGTCATCACTTATGCTCTGAATCAAAATGACAGGATTACTGATAAACTATGAAAAAACTTTTTGACTTGGAATTTTAATTTATATGTTCCTAGCTTCACTAGTCAGTGCCTGCTATAATACTTATTTCTACTTTGCGTAACTGTGTACCTCTGTACTGCCAGGTATACATATAACTATTTTGATCACTTAACATTATAACATTGTATCCTTTGGGGACTGAGGGTTTTATCTGCTGCTTAAGTCTACTTACTCAACAGTACTCTGTTCTATTTTATTAAAATCTTAACATATTCCAACAAGGTGTTCATTTATTTATTCTACAACATTCTAGATGCTTGGGGTGGAAAGATAAGACAGACATCATCACTGCCTCTATGATTCTGGCATCTTACTCAGCGAGACCAACACGAACATAAATAAGTATGATCTAATGTGGAAAGTTTTATATTCAAAGTGCTTTGAGAAATACAGTGTGGTAAGTGCTGTATGTAAACTTACCCCACAACTTACTCCTTTTCCCCTAATTTCTTCTATACAGATTTATAAGCCAAAAACTGATTTATTGGACCCACTGCACTCCGAGAATGCTTTGTGAATAAATTCTTGTCAATGAAATATATGCAGACATCTGCTGTAGCTGCCTCTTCCCTTTCCTCCTTCCTCCTACCTGAAATGTGGATGTGATGTCTGACTTTGGGTCATGTGAGTTGCGGCTGGAAGGATAAAGGCCACATGCCAAGAATGCAGAACATGTGTTGATTTCTCATGTCAATACTTTACTACCCTTGAAGCTCTTGTTGTATAAGATATAAAGACCTTTCACTTATTTAAGCCACTGTTGCAGAGTATCCTATTACACACACAGTCGAATTCCATCCTAAGTGATGCAATAGAGAAGAGTAAGCTAATTCTGCTTGGAATAGTAAGTGATTTCTGATATGCAAACTGTGGCAGGGCCTTGAAAGAAGTGCAGGAGCTCAGAAACGAAGAGGGAAGGAAATTGAACAAAGCAGAGGGAAGAGTAATGTTTGTTAGAAGTATAGGTTTTGGAGAGTGAAGGCAGACATCCACCAGAAGCAAATAAAGATGGAAATATGGATTGGAATTTGATACTCATGAGTCTTGTGTGTTTAGGCCCAGGAATCTGTATTTTATTTACTGTGTTAGAGTGCCTGTTGTCACCTTAATACCACAACCATTTGCTTTGATGTTCTGGGTTAAAGTTTGCAAATGCACAAAATTCAAGCAAGGTTTAGAAGGTGAAGTAAACTAGAAACCATTATTCTCGGGAGGCCACATAGGTCATCCTCAGCAGCTACACCAACCTTACCATGAAATTTCAATGTATGATTGCAGAAGTCAGTGATGACATTTTGGAATTCTCCACAAACTCTGTCTTTTCTGCCTGCTTTAAGAAGTTATTCGTAACCATTTCTGCTTCACTGTTTCAGACCTTTGCTCTCCCATCTCCTCTGACATTAATGCAAACCCTATTCCTATAACCAAAAACATAGAGGTGCATGTGCACAAGTGCGTGTGTGTGTTACAGGTACAGATACAGAGAATTGTATGTAAATCCTGACTCTGCCCCTTACTGCTATATGAGTTTGAGAACATGTAACTTCTTAGCAAGTTTCCTCACCGGCAATGGTAGATGATAGCACTCATCCCAAAAGTTGATATACGACTTTTTTTTCTAATTTTTTTTTTGGTTTTATTTATGAAGTTTAAATCAGGTATATATAACATGATTATTACAGAGTTGACACCTATAGATATTTCAGACTATTGTTAAGTAATATTCCATATTTGCCAGCCCAAATTAAGCTGGCATTCTCAAATTAAGCTGGCAAATTTGACATATTAATTATAAGAATCTGAAATGTTTTGAGAATGAGTATCTCAGTTTAAGAAATACTTATAAAAGAGTGATTTTCCCGCATGTCTATACTCCTTAATCAACAAAGTTGACATAATTAATGCTAATATGAAATAATATTATGATAGATTCTTCAGAAATTTAGAAGTCTATTACCTTTTTCATTTCCAGAAAGTAATTGGTAGCATCATCTCAAATGGGAGCAGAAAAATAAAAATAAATCACAACAAGTAAATGAATGGTGGAAAATAATCTACATAAGATTAAGGTTTTACCTAAACAGGTCTTGGCAATTTATTATCCTTGATTATTTCAAAGATATAATGAATAAAAAGTTATTTCATTGTTTTTTGTGATGAGAAGTATATATATTCACTTTGGAAATAGGGTCTGAGCCATTTTCTCTTTTCATTTCAAGGATATTTTAGACATCTCTGCTATTCACTTTTTTATTTTAACTTCATGCAGGTAAAGTAAAAAGGATTGTCCATGTCAATAACTGGCTATTCAGGCACTGAGACAAAACCTTAATAATCAGTGATAGTATACCTTATTTTAATAGAGAATACTAGTATGTCTTTAACGTGGTAACCTTTGACCATATTGTGCAACAAACCTTTATTTCCCGTCTTTAGTGAGATCGGGAGGAACTGTCCTCCATGTTAAATGATATTCACGTTTAACTGATTATCCTTGAGAATACAGACTTATCTGTTTTCAGCAGAACTCTAGGAAAAAAATATTTTTACATCTGATAAGTAATACTGTATATTTTATAGTTTTTCTCATTGAATAGAAATGAAGAAGAGATTATTACATTGATGAATTTGCTCTGCTCCATAAATTTCTGTAATTAAGCTGAAATTGGTCATTCTAGTGGCAGAGGATAAAATTGCACAAGACTTACATGCAAGCCTAGAAATCATGAAATATTTAAATTTCAAAGCTTATTAAAAGTCTTCTTTCCAGAATTTCATTAAGCTCTTAAAGAATACTATTGTACTTGTAACTAAGAGAAGACATTTCTTATTTTCTGAGGTCTGCTAAAAATTATATAGTTAAAATACTAATATGATTTTACAAAGTAGACTATCCATGTGAAATTATTGAGCTCAAAACATTAGCTACATAGAGCTGGTTAGTTTGAAAATGAACAGAAAATTATTATTTGACTGTCAAAGATATTCATTCTTCTGGAAAAGGTGATTTTCAATCTTTTAAAATTTTCAAACTTTTCTTGTCACTTTTTAAAAAATATATCTTTCTTGACAATTTTTAAATAAACTATTCAGAAAAAAAGACATGAAATTATGCTATCCCAATTACCTTGTAACTTTTCATCTTAATCACTTAGATGCAAATCAAATGGTTTTTAGAAATAGTAGTGACACTCTGCCAAAATGTAATTGGCTGTAAACACTGATTGAGTTTATCTTTTTTGTGCCTTATCTTTCATTATTTTGCTTTGACACCTTCTTCTCTCTGGGATTACTAACTGGTGTCATGTCTATCCATATTCTGCATTTAGGTCTGTCATTAAAAAAACACAGTTCCTGCTTGAATTTATATGGCCAATGAGAGTGGTTGATTGACTCTGAGGTTTAAATAAAAACCTTTCTTTGATACACATATTTGAGAATCAAAACAAAAATGAATGGCTTGATGAAATTCCTGGCCACAGCATTAGGTCCAAAATTAAGGAAGCATTTAAGCAATAATTCTTTAATTTTGCTTGTCAACACAAGCATTTTGCTTGTGACATTTCTTCACTGAAGATATTATTTGCTCAAGTATAATGAAATTACATTTATTGTGAAATGGAAAAGCTCCAGGGATGTGGCTGGGAATGGTGGCTCCTACCTGTAATTGCAGCACTTTGGGAGGCCAAGACAGGAGGATTGCTTGAGCTCAGGAATTTGAGATCAGCCTGAGCAACATAGGGAGATCTCATCGCTACAAAAAATTAAAAAAAAAAAATTGGTGAGCATGGTGGCATATGCCTATAGTCCCAGCTACTCAGGGGGCTGAGCCTTGGGAGGTAGAGGCTGCAGTAAGCTGTAATAGCACCACTATATTCCAGCTGGGGCAACACAGTGAGACCCCATCTCAAAAATATTTTTAAAATTTAAATAATGTTTTAAAAATCTCCAGGGATGTGAGTTAGTGTGGGGGTAAATTAGGGGTAAACATTAAGATGCACAGTGGAACTTGCAGAGCTTGGGAGTAAAGAGAAAAAAATCTTACTTCTGTATCAAACATGTCCTGTTCTATGACAAAGAAGTAAGAAATCATGGCAGATCCAAATGTTCAGTTTCCAATCAAAATGTTGTTGCTGAGATTTTACCAATTTAACCTTCTAAAAAGAAATGTAATGTCACTCAGGCTTGAGGCAGAGTAAGTGTAAGTTAATGTTAAGGTGAGTATGATCATTTACTGTCATGAAAAGTTGTACTTTTCTCTCTAAGCTTGCTAGGTGTCAGAGATAGAAAATGTGTTGTTTTCTTATCCCAAGCACATACCAAACCCAAAATACCGAGTAAAAAAGATATACTATAGTTTTAAAATGTAAATTGTTTTCAAAAGAATTAGTAAAAATGGAAAATACCTTAAGAAGTCCATAATAGGAAATTGCAATTTCTGGTAGATAAATTCAATGTAGTCATAAAAATTCATAATGATAAAAAGCACATAAATATGTACAAATATTCATATAATAATGTTAAGTCAAAAACTTAATTCAAAGTCTGTATTACAATTAATTAAGATTGATATGATCTAAAAAGAAATAGAAAAAGTAAAACAGGCTGTATATTAGTGGAATTAATAGGGCCTTCCCATAATTTTATTTTATGTATTTTGTAATTATTAACAAAAAGTTCTGTGCAACAAAATAAAATAGGGAGAGCATAGAAAAAGTGGCTTAACTTACTGATGATCAATTTATAATAGGCAGTAAAAGAAGACTAGAAATTTGTCAGTATGTAAACTGAACATACTCATACTCTCTAGGCCAGAAATTTCACTTCTAGGCATATATGCAACATAAATGTATACACAGACTCACCGAAAGGTACATTCTAAAATATTGGTAGCACTGTTTATCACAGCTCCAAACAGGAAACTATTTAAATATCTATCAACAGTGCAATGGATAAATAAACTGTGTACCTTCACTCCAGTGAATACTACACGGCAATGAGAATAGACCTACTACAACAATGTGTGACAATGTGAACAAATCTCAGGAACACAGTGTTGAACAAGATAGAAATACATACTCTTTTGTATCTGGCTTTGTGTGTGTAATTGTATGCTTATAGATTTCCATTTATATCAAGTAATTGGAAATCAGCATTTAATCCTTCTAGATGATATTTATACATTTCAAGTTAAGGGGGGAAAAAAACTGCTAGAGGAAACCAAGAATCACAATGGCCCATTAGGAGTCAACACATATATCAAAGTTGAAATCTTCTGCAATGAGGTAAATTCATCTTTACCTAAAGATTTTTAATATAACAATTATCCCTTATTCTAAAACCTATATTTTTATACATATATGCATGCGTACTACATGTGTGTTCATGTGTATATGTGTGTATATATGTGTGTGTACATATGTATGTATATGAAGATATATATTCTAAAACTCAACTAAACAAAAATAGCTGTATGTCCAAAAAATAATTGTGCTTTTCTCCTATAGAAAGAGTTTTACTGGGAGGTAGCTGCCTAGCCAGGGCCTACATTTACTAGCCTTTCAACCCTTCTCTATCAAGTAGTCAAGATGACTACTTCTAGCCAATGAAATGTGAGCAAAAGGGATGCTCTTTGGTTAAGAGCAAGTGCACTGTCTTTACACTGTCCTCTGCCATTTGCCAACAGAATCCAGAGAATATAGAGCAGGACCCCAAGGTTCTGATGATGGAAGTATAGTAAGGTGGCCATAGCATGAGTCTGCAAATTTCAAACTATAAAGCTCCCCATCTACCAGAATCATATGCATTTTGACATGATCCCAAAATAAATTTATATTAAGTCTAAAATTTTGAAGTACAATTCATAGTATATCATAACACAGTTTAGTTTAGATGTTTGTTTACTCAATGCTGTCTTGACCCAGTTTTTTGGCTGTAGCTAAAGACTGGTCAGTTCACCTTTATGAGCAGCTGAATTAAGTCCACACCCCAGTTGCTTCACTTACCAGACTCTCACAGTCTAAGCAACTAAGCACTTCACCTAATTGCCCTGGGGCTAACAACCAGACAGCTAGGAACAACCCAAATGCCTCCAGAGCCCACAGAATCATCCACATTAGCCAATCCTCAAGGAGTCCAGGAAACCTAGCTAAACTCACCCTGCTTGTCCTATATAAGATGCATCCTGCAGTTCCAGCTTACCTCTGTGTACAATTCCCTGGGTGACCCTGCCTGGCCGCCACCTCTCATTTAGAGTTGTAATGAATAATTCTGCCTTCCAAATGTATCCAAGTGTTGTGTTCTGCCATCCAAAAGAACCTTAAATCTTATAAAACATGAATTTAGCACTATCTTAATTAAAATATATCCTAAGCTGCTTTCCATTAAATGTAGGCATTTAGCATTCACAGCATTGTGCTCTTTCACCACGAATACCAAAGACTCATTGTTTAGTAGTTTGTACATTTGCCAAGACACACATCTGAATAACTTCAAGGATGGTCGAGTACACATGATATTTAACAAGCAATTAGGTTTATCAGGCTGCCCAGTATCTGCATTTCAATGTGCTTTTGTGAGTGCCTTATAATTATCTTTGCAGAAAATATAGTAAAGTACAAAAACCTGTACTTCTTTGTGAAAAACGACCATTGAATGAAAGATAAAGCTCAATGAAATCTAAAAGAGGGCTAACATGGCACAAATAAAAACTCATCAAAGAAATGTGATTCAGGAATAAGTTGAGAGCCTGTATAAATACAGCCATATTCTGACATTTCAGATGTTTCAAAAGTATCAATCTCATCCCTCCAAAATGATATTATCTACTTATAGAAATTTATGTAGTTCAATTTTTCTTGGCTTCTTGTGGTTTTCTCTTTGCCATTCTACCTTAATTTTTGTATGTTAGACTAATTCAAGAGATGCACATTTTTCAAGGATTAAAGATGATTGTGTGCAATTAGGAGCTCGAATATGGAAAGACAAACAGCAATCTCAATATCTATTCATGCTTCTTACCTTCTCCATGTTTGCAAAAAAAAAAAAACAAAAGCATATCTGGGTCCTCTTTAATACAAACTTTGCAACTAGGTAATTCCATGAACAAGAGTGGGAAATGTGCCTGACTTTCTGTTTCCTAGGGATTTAGGATATTTTTAAAAATGGGGCTAAGAATAAAATACACACACCACGATAAACGATATTTATTTTGTGAGCAATGTTCATTTATATATAAACATCAACTTAGTTAAACCACCTATTAAAAGAACTTTTAAACAATAGCTATGCTGAACTACTCAGTTGTAGCTGTAAATAATCAGGTAAAGAGAACAATGTAATGTAATGGTTAAAGTCACAGACTCTAGAGCCAAATTGTCTGCATTTGCATCCCAGTTTCTCTATTTGAATAAGTACTTTCACCTGCTTGGACTTCAGTTGAATAATCTATAAAATGGAGATAATGGTAGTAACTACCTCATAGTGTTGTTTTAAAGACCAAGTGGATGCACGTATATATTAAATGAATGTATATTAAATGATGTGTAAAGTACTTAGAACTGTTCCTCACACTAATTGTTACCTATTATTACTATTTGATGTGATAAAAAAGAGTAGGAGTGAAGACATTCTAGCTCTGTAACCAGTTCTCTATACAACCGTGAGCAAGTTCTTTACTTCTCTGGGTTTCCAAGTCTATATCTGCACAATGAGAGATTTGGGCTACATAGTTTCTAAGGTCTTTTTTGGCACTAAATTTTTTTTTTTTTTTTTTTTTTTTGAGACGGAGTCTTTGCTCTTTCACCCAGGCTGGAGTGCAGTGGCGCAATCTCGGCTCACTGCAAGCTCCGCCTCCCGGGTTCACTTTTGGCACTAAATTTTTGAAAGTCAAATAATATTCCATAGAAGTTACTTCAGTTATTACTCTTCCAATCACATTCTTATAAATGCCTTAATAGGCTGTGTATGGAATCTTTAGTGTAGTAGCTTTTTGGTCAAAGATGAGGGCTGAATGAGTTAGCTGCCGAGATCATTACAGTTTCATGTTACATTTTCCTTTATATATATATAAATATATATATAAATATATATATAATATATAAATATATATATAAATATATATAATATATAAATATATATATAAATATATATAATATATGTAAATATATATATATTATATATATAAGTATATATATATAATATATATATATATCCCAAAATAGGACAATAATTTAAGAAGTTGTATTTCATGTGAGATGTTATATCATACTTATGTAGCAACAATCAAACCAAGGAGAAAAAGATTTCTGCTGATATTTTTCACATTTTGACTGATTTTCAAATCAATCAGTCTACCTTAACTTTTAAAAAATATTTTCCCTGATTTGGCCAGGCACGGTGACTCACGCCTATAATCCCAGCACTTTGGGAAGCCAGGGCAGGAGAATTACTTGAGTGTAGGAGTTAGAAACCAGCCTTGGAAACTTGATGGAATCCCATCTCTACAAAAAAATTTCAAAATCCAGGCATGATGGTGTGTGCCTGCAGTCCCAGCCACCAAGAAGGCTGAGCAGGGAGGATCACTTGAGCCCAGGAGGTTGAGGCTGCAGTGAGCTCTGTTTGTGCCATTGTACTCCAGCCTGGGTAACAGAGCAAGCCCCTGTGACATGTTTTGGCTATGTCCCCATTCAAATTTTGACTGGAATTGCACCTCCTAGAATTCCCACGTGTTGTGGGAGGGACTTAGGGGGAAACAGTTGAATCATGGGGGCAGGTCTTTCCCGTGCTATTCTCGTGATAGTGAATAAGTCTCACGAAACCTGACGGGTTTATCAGGGGTTTCTGCTTTTGCTACCTCCTCATTTTCTCTTGCTGCTGCCATCTAAGAAGTTCTTTTGCCTCCTGCCATGATTCTGAGGCCTCCCCAGCCATGTGCAACTGTAAGTCCAATTAAACCTCTTTTTTTTCCCCCAGCCTCAGGTATGTCTTTATCAGCAGTGTGAAAACGAACTAATACAGTAAATTGGTACCAGTAGAGTGGGACGTTTCTGAAAAGATAAGCAAAAAATGTGGAAGCAGCTTTGGAACTGGGTAACAGGCAGAGGGTGGAATAGTTTGGATGGTTCAGAAGAAGACAGGAAAATGTGAGAAAGTTTGGAACCTTCTAGAGACTTGTCGAATAGCTTTGACAAAAATGCTGATAGTGGTATGAACGATAAGGTCCGGGCTGAGGTGGTCTCTGACAGAGATGAGGAACTTGTTGGGAACTGGAGCAAAGGTGACTCGTTATGCTTTAGCAAAGAGACTGGTGGTATTTTGTCCCTGCCCTAGAGATCTGTGGAACTTTGAACTTCAGAGAGATGATTTAGGGTATCTAGTGGAAGAAATTTCTAAGGAGCAAAGCATTCAAGAGGTGACTTGGGTATTGTTAATAAAGGCATTCAGTTTTATAAGGGAAGCAGAGCATAAAAGTTTGGATAATTTGAAGCCTGACAATGTGATAGAAAAGAAAAGCCCATTTTCTGGGGAGAAATTCAAGCCAGCTCCAGAAATTTGCATAAGTAGAAAGAAGCTTAATGTTAATCCTCAAGACCATGAGGAAACTGTCTCAAGGCCATATCAGAGACCTTCACTGCAGCCCCTCCCATCATAGGCCTGGAGGTCGTGGAGGAAAAAGTGGTTTCATGGGCAGGGCCCATGGTCTCCATGCTGTGTGCAGCCTAGGAACTTGGTGCCCTGTATCCCAGCTGCTCCAGCCATGGCTGAAAGGGGCCAATGTACAGCTCAGGCTGTGGCTTCAGAGGATGGAAGCCCCAAGCCTGGACAACTTCCATATAGTGTTGAGCCTGTGGGTGCACAGAACTCAAGAATTGAGGTTTGGGAGCCTCCACCTAGATTGCAGACGGTGTTTGGAAACTCCTGGATGCCCAGGCAGAAGTTTGCTGCAGGGGTGGGGCCTTCATGGCAAACCTCTGCTAGGGCAGTGCAGAAGGGAAATGTGGGAGTCCCTACTGGGGCACCACCACAGCACCACCTAGTGGAGCTGTGAGCAGTGGGTCACAGTCCTCCAGACCCCAGAATGGTAGACCAACCTACAGCTTGCACCGTGCAACTGGAAAAGCCACAGACACTCAACGCCAGACCATGAAAGCAGCCAGGAGGGAGGCTATACCCTGCGAAGTCATAGGGGCAGAGCTGCCCAAGACCATGGGAACCCACCTGTTGCATAAGTGTGACCTGGATGTGAGACATGGAGTCAAAGAAGATCATTTTGGAGCTTTAAAATTTACTGCTCTGCTGGATTTCAGACTTGCATGGGGCCTTTAGCCCCTTCATTTTGGCCAATTTCTCCCATTTGGAATGGCTGTATTTACCCAATACCTGTACCCCCACTGTATCTAGGAAGTAACTAGCTTGCTTTTGATTTTACAGGCTCATAGGTGGAAGGGCATTGCCTTGTCTCAGATGAGACTTTGGACTATGGACTTTGGTTAATGCTGAAATGAGTTAAGATTTTGGGTGACTGTTGGGAAGGCATGACTGATTTTGAAGTGTGAGGACATAAGATTTGGAGGGACTGGGGCAGAATGATGTGGTTTGGCTGTGTCCCTATTTGAATCTCAACTTGAATTGTATCTCAGAGAATTCCCACATGTTGTAGGTGGGACCCAGGGAGAGGTAATTGAATTATGGGGTCCAGTCTTTCCCATGCTATTCTTGTGATAGTGAGTAAGTCTCATGAGATCTGATAGGTTTATAAGGGTTTCTTCTTTTGCTTCCTCCTCATTGTCTCTTGCCACCACCATGTAAGAAGTGCTTTTCACCTCCTGCCATGATTCTGAGTTCTCCCCAGCCATGTGGAACTATAAGTCCAATTAAATTTCTTTTTCTTCCCAGTCCCAAGTATATATTCATCAGCAGCATGAAAACACACTAATACACCCTGTCTCAAAACAAAAAAAAATTGTCACTGACTTCTTAAAGTGTGGTAAAATACACGTAACAAAATTTATTATCTTAACCATTTTTAAAGTTTATAGTTTGGTAGTATTAAATATATTCATAATTTTATGAATGTACCATAATCTATATAATTTCATCTTGAAAAAAAATGAAACTTTATACCCATTCAACAATAATTCCTTATTCCCCTTTACCCCAGTCCCTGGCAACCATCATTTTCCTTTCTGTCTCTATGAATTTGACCTACTTTAAGTGTCTCATATATGTGGAATCATACAGTATTTACTCTTTTGTGTCTGACTTATTTTGCTTAGTCTAATGCCCTCCAGATTTATCCATGTTGTCGTAAATGTCAGGATTTCACTTATTTTCAAAGCTCATTAATTTTCCATTGATTGTATGTACCACATTTTATTTATCCATTCGTCTGTTAGTGCAGTGGTCCCCAATCATTTTGGCACCAGGGACCAGCTTTATGGAAGACAATTTTTTCACGGACAGAGGGGATGGGTTCAGGATGAAATTGTTCCACCTCAGATCATCAAATTATCAGGCATTAATCAGGCATGAATTAGATTCTCATAAAGAGCATGCAACCTAGATGACTTACATGTGCAGTTCACCATAAGGTTTGCACTCCTACGAGAAACTAATGCTGCTGCTGATGTGACAGGAGGCAGAGCTCATGTGGTAAAGCTTGTTTGCCTGCTGCTCACCTCCTGCTGTGTGGCCTGGTTCATAACAGGCCACTGACCAGTATTGGTCTGTGGTGCAGGGGTTGGGGACTCCTGTGTTAGTGGACATTTGAGCTGCTTAGACTTTTTAGCTATTGTGAATAGTGCTATGAACATAGGTATACAAATATTTCTTCCAGACTCTGCTTTCCATTCCTTTTGGCTATACATCCAGAAGCAGAATTTCTGGGTCATATGGTAATTCTGTTTTTAACTTTTTAAGGAACTACACTATTTTCCACAGCAGCTGTGCCTTTTCATATTCACACCAATACTGCTCAACGGTTCCAGTCTTTCCACATTTTCCCCAACACTCATTTTCTGTTTTCTTGGTATTAGCCATCCTAATGTGTGAGATGGCATCTCATTGTGGTTTTCAGTTTCATTTCCCTAATGATTTGTGATGCTGAGCATCTTTTCATGTACTTATTGGACATTTATATACCTCATTTGGAGAATATATATTTTTGAGGAATATATCATATTCTTTGGAGATATATCATTTGTGTATCTTCTTTGGATAAATGTCTATTTCAAAAAGTCCTTTGCCCATTTTTGCATTGGATTGTTTGTGATTTTGGTTGAGTTTCAGGAGTTCTCAATATATTCTGGATATTAATCTCTTATCAGATATATTATTTGCAAATATGTTCTCCCATTCTATGGGTTGCTTTTTCATTCTGTTGATATTTTCTTATAATGTACAATTAAAAAAAATTTATGAAGTCCAATTTGTATTTTTGTTGCTGTTGCCTGTACCTTCAGTGTCATATTCAAGAAAATGTTGACAAATCAAATGTCATAGAGCTTTTGGCCTCTGTTTTCTTGTAAGAGTTTTATACTTTTATGTTTATATTTAGTTCTTTGATCTATTTTTGGTTTATTTTTGCATATGGCGTTAGGTAAAAGTCCAAATTCATTCTTTTGCATGTGGATATCCAGTTTTCCCAGCACCATTTGTTGAAAATGCTGTCCTTTCCCCCATTGAATAGTTGTGGCACCCTTGTCAGAAATCACTGGACCATATAGATGAGAATTTCTTTCTTTGGGGGCTCTCTATTCTACTCCATTGGTTTATATGCCTGTTCTTGTGCTAGTACCACAATGTTTTGAATACGGTAGCTTTGTAGTAAGTTTTGAAATCAGGAAGTATGAATCCTAGAGCTTTGGTCTTTTTTTCATGATTGTTTTGGCTGTTCAGTGTCCCTTGACATTGCATATAAATTTTAGAATGCATTTTTTTATTTCTGCAGAAAATGTCACTGAGATTTTAGTACAGATTGCATTAAATTTGTAAATTACATTGGGTAGTATTGATATCTTAATATTAATTCTACAATCTATGAACATGGAGTGTGTTTCCATTTATTTGTGTGTTTTTTAATTTCTTTCAGCATGGTTTTGTAGTTTTCAGTGCACAAAGCTTTCATCTCCTCAATTTCTAAATGTTTATTTCAATGTTATTTTAAGTAAAATTGTTTTTTAATTTTCTTTTCAGATTGTTCATTATTATTGTCTAGAAATGCAACTGATTTTTGTGTGTTGACTGGGTATCCTACTTCTTGCTAAATTCATTTATTAACAATAACACCTTTTTAGTGGAGCATTTAGGGTTTTCTACATGGACACATCATCTGAGAACAGAGATAATTTTTCTTCTTTCTTTCCAATTTGTATGGCTTTTCTTTCTCTTGCCTAATTTCTCTGGCTGAGACTTCCAGGATTATGTTGAAAAGAAGGGGAAAATGCAAGCATTCCTGCTTGTTCCCTATCTTGTAGGAAAAGCTTCTATTCCTTCATCATTAAGTATAATGTTCACTGTGGGTTTTTTTTTTTTTTTTGAGACAGAGTCTCGCTCTGTCGCCCGGGCTGGAGTGCAGTGGCGCAATCTCGGCTCACTGCAAGCTCCGCCTCCCGGGTTCACGCCATTCTCCTGCCTCAGCCTCCAAGTAGCTGGGACTACAGGCGCCCGCCACCGCGCCCGGCTAATTTTTTGTATTTTTTAGTAGAGACGGGGTTTCACCGTGGTCTCGATCTCCTGACCTCGTGATCCGCCCGCCTCGGCCTCCCAAAGTGCTGGGATTACAAGCGTGAGCCACCGCGCCCGGCCCACTGTGGGTTTTTTTATTGTGAGCTTTTATTACGTGAAGATACTTTTCCTTCATTCCCAATTTGTTGAGTGTTTTTTTAATCATGAAAGAATGTTAAATTTTGTCAAATTCTTTTTCTTCATTGATTGAAAAGATCATGTATTTTTTTTACTTCATTTTGTTAATGTGGTATATTACATTGATTAATTTCTATATGGTAAACTATTCTTGTATTCCAGGAATAAATCCCACTTAGTCATGGTGTATAATCCTTTTAATACGCTTTTGAATATTTCTGCCTTTCCAAATTTTTGGAAAAGTTTGAGAATAATTGACACTACTTCTTCTTTAAATGTTTGACAGGATTCACAAATAAAGTCAGCAAGTCCAGGGCTTTTGTTTATTGGGAGATTTTTTCTGATTCAAACTCCTTATTAGTTATAGATCTATTTATTTAGATTTCCTATTTCTTCATGATTAGTCTTGTTTGGTTTTGTGCTTCTAGGAATTTATTCATTTCATCTAGGTTATCCAACTTGTTGCTGTACATTGTTTATAGTACTCATATAAACCTTTTTTTATTTGTGTAGAATCATTAATACTGTCCCCACTTTCTTCCCCCTTTTTTTTTTTTTGTAATTTGAGTCTTCTCTCTTTTTTCTTACTCTATACTGCTAAAGGTTCTTCAGAGTTCTTAGACTTTTCAAATAACCAACTTTTGGTTTTATAGATTTTCTCCTTTTTCGATTCTCTATTTCTTTGTTTCTGTCTAATCTTTATTATTTCCTCCCTCCTGCTAGCACTGGGTTTAGTTTGTTGTTTGTTTTTTAGTTCCTTACATTGCAAAGCTAGGTTGTTATTTGAAATTTCTTTCTTTTAACGTAAGCATTTTTAGAAATATATTTCCCCTTTAGCAGTGCTTTTGTTGTGTTACAAAAGTTTTGGTATGTTATGTTTTCACTTTTATTCATCTCTAACTATTTTATAATTTCCTTCAGGACTTTTTCTTTGATCCATTGGTAGGTTAAATGTGTGATTTCCACAATTTTGCAAATTTTTCAGTTTACTTCTGTTATTGATTTTTAACTTCATCCCATTGTGGTCAGAGAAGATACATGGTATAATGTATATATTTTTTAAATCTATTGAGACTTAATTTGTGGCCTAACATACCATTTATCTTGAAAAATGGCTCACTCACGTACCCTTAAGAAGAATGTGTATGTTATTGTTATTGGGTAGTGTTTTGTAAATGTCTATTAGATCTAATTGGCTTATTGTGTTGTCTTCTTTTTTCTTGCCGCTCTTCTGTCCAGTTGTTGTATTTATTAGTGAAAGTGGGGTATTGATGTCTCCCCCAACTATTATTGTAGAATTATCCATTTCTCTCTTCAATTTTGTAAATTTTTCCTTTACATATTTTGATGACCTGATATTAGGCTTGTAAATGTTTATAATTGTTATATTTTCTTGCTCTATTGAACCATTGGTTAAGATATATTGTCCTTTATTTGTCTGTTGTTAATTTTTAATTTAAAACCTATTTTCTCTGCTATTCATATAGCCACCCCTGCTCTCTTTTCATTACTATTTGCATGCAATGATTTCTTTATCCTTTCACTTTTAGTCTATTTGTATCTTTATATGTAAATTGAGTTTCCTATAGGCAGTATATAATTGGATCAGGTTTTTTAATCCATTTGGCTACTCTCTGTGTTTTGATTGATGGAGGGCTTATGTATTTACATTTGAAGTAATTACTGATAAGAGCAATTTCCTTCTGTCATATTGATACTTGTTTTCTATATGCATTATAGCTTTTTTAATCCTCATTTTCTCCATTACTCTCTTCCTTTGTGTTTGTTTTTTATTGTGAAATGTTTACTATCTTTCCTCATTTTCTTTCTGTATGTTATATGGCTATGTGTGTACACATAGGTTTATTGCGCACTATTCACAATAGCAAAGACTTGGAACCAAGCCAAATGCCCATCGATGTTAGACTCGATAAAGAAAATGTGGCACATATACATGATGGAATAGTATGCAGCCATAAAAAAGAATGAGTTCATGTCCTTTGCATGGACATGGATGAAGCTGGAAACTGTCATTCTCAGCAAACTAACACAGAAACAGAAAACCAAACACCGCATGTTCTCACTCTTAAGTAGGAGATGAATAATGAGAACATATGGGCACAGGGAGGGGAACATCACATGCTGGGGCCTGTCAGGGGGTGAGAGGCTCGGGGAGGGATAGCATTAGGAGAAATACCTAATGTAGATGACAGGCTGATAGATGCAGCAAACCACCATAGCACATGTATACCTATGTAACAAACCTGCACATTCTGCACATATCCCATAAGTATGGGATACTTTAAGTAGCCCATAACTTAAAGTATAAGTTTTAAAAAAATAAAGAAAAGGTGGGAATAGGTGAGAAGGCCACAGTGATATGCACAAGACTACAAAGGGAGAAGCAGAAGAAAGATGAGAGGGAGATACAAAGCAATGGGAACTCATCCCCCTTCTGGAGTTGGTTGCTCACATCAAGGTAAATGATAGGAAGTGGCATGTAGAGTTTTCTATCTTATAATGTGCTTTTGTATCTTAATGCCTTTTTCCCCATTCAGAGCATACATTGCTCAAAGGCAGGAAATATGTGTGTGCTTGAAGAGAAAATAAAGGGGGGTTTCTAGTGAGCTGGACTAAACTACTCAAAATGTCTTGAGGATGTTATCTCATATGAGGTGACAGCTTTTTTATAGTGGGTGCCTGTTGCCTGTGAATATACTCCAAAAGATAATGTCTTAAAAGAGGAATTTTATTTTGCTCATGATTTTGTAGGTCAAGAACTAGGCTTTTCTGGATCCAGAGAAGTCATGTACACGATAGCTCACTCTCTTAAAAGGCAAATTTGAACTGACTATTGTCTGGGAACTCAATAGGACTTCAGTCTGGGACCACCAGTTCTTCTCTATGTGGGCTTCTCCACGGGATTGCTTGGTCTTCCTCACAGCGTGGTGGCTGGTTTTCAAGAGCTATTGTTCTAAGAAACAGGTAGTGGAAGCTGTCAGTTTCATAAGGAGTAGGCACAGAAACAGGTACAGTGTCACTTCTATAGTTTTCTGTTGATTAAAGCAATTGCAGAACATACACAAAATCAAAAGGGAAAGGACATAAATCCTCTACATCTCCACGGTTAGGTTGAAATGTTAAATGAAAAAAAAAGTGTGTCATTCCTACTTGATTGTCAAGAATATTTATATTTTAAGACTCTGGTTTACTGCATCTAACATAGTACCTTAAGTTGTCATTGTTAAAGTCAATTTAAAGTTAAATTGAACAATGATTTTATATGGCTCAATATTTGAGGGAAAGTGTGAAAGATGTTTTTCTAAAATTGAGAGAGAACAAACTGGATAGGGTCTTTTTTTAAAAAAAAAAGAAATGAAAGGAATAAAAAATGGCTTCATAGGCAGAACAGCAGCACGGGTCACTGGTTGCCCATTTTTTGTGGTTATTTCTTGATTATATGCTAAATAAGGGGTGGATTATTCATGAGTTTTCTGGGAAAGAAGGGAGCAGTTACCAGAACTGGGGGCTTCTCCTTTTTTAGACCATATAGGGTAACTTCCTGATGTTGCCATGGTATTTATAAACTGTCATGGCACTGGTGGGAGTGTCTCTTAGTATGCTAATGCATTATAATTAGCATATAATGCATATAATTAGCATATAATGAATTATAATTAGCATATAATAAGCAGTGAGGAAGACTAGAGGTCATTCTTGTTGCCATCCTGATTTTGGTGGGTTTGGGCTGGATTCTTTACCACAGAGTATTTTATTAGCAAGGTCTTTATGACCTGCCTCTTGTGCTGACCTCCTATCTCATCCTGTGACTAAGAATGCCTTAACCTCCTGGGAATGCAGCCCACTAGCTCTCAGCCTTATTTTTCCCAGCCCCTATTCAATATGGAATTGTCAAATGCATCTGACATTTCCCCCCTCAGTTTTAAAAGAGAACCCTTAATCCTAAGGGTTGCAGAGGAATGAAGATTCATCTGCTGTAACTTATTCATGCTGAACAGGGGCATTGATATTCCTGCCTAACTATCGGGGTCTCTTGTTGTATTCAGGGTAAAGAGGAGCTCAATCAGAGAGCAGTATGGTGGCTGGGCATGGTGGTTCACGCCTACAATCCCAGCACTTTGGGAGGCCGAGGTGGGTGGATCACTTGAGGCAGGAGCTTGGAACCACACTGGCCAATATGGCAAAACTTCATCTCTACTAAAAATACAAAAATTAGCCAGGCATGGTGGTGCATACCTGTGGTCCCAGCTACTTGGGAGGCTGAGGTGGGAGAATTGCTTGAATTGGGGATGCAGAGGTTGCAGTGAGCTGAGATCGTGCCACTACACTCCAGCCTGGACAACAGAGCAAGACTATATATCAAAAAAAAAAAAAAAAGAAGAAGGAAAGCATCAGTAGTATGATAAGGGCCATTCATAACTCCAAATGTTATGAATGGAGTTATGAATCTGGAAGATTAATAACTGTTCAATTTAAGGAAACATTGAGGTCAGGTGCAGTGGCTCACGCCTGTAATCCCAGCACTTTGGGAGGCCGAGGTGGGCAGCTCATGAGGTCAGGAGATTGAGACCATCCTGGCTAACACAGTGAAACCTCGTCTCTACTAAAAATACAAAAAATTAGCCGGGCATGGTGGTGGGTGTCTGTAGTCCCAGCTACTCGGGAGGCTGAGGCAGGAGGATGGTGTGAACCCAAGAGGTGGAGCTTGCAGTGAGCCAAGATTGTGCCACTGGACTCCAGCCTGGGCGACAGAGTGCGACTCCATGAAAAAGAAAAAAAAAAGAAAACATTGAGTAAGCTTATCTAGCACTCCTACATAAAGAATACAATAGAAATATAATTCCACAACATTAAAGCAAAATAAGTAAAATTATCCCAAGTAAGCTATATAAGAAGGCTTCTCATGAACTGGGCAACTGATGGAACCAAGCTGATAAAGGATTGCTAGCTGATTCCAATGTGTCTAGAATTAGAATATTGATCTGGATTTTTACATTCCCCATCCCTCTTGTTCCTTCTGAGCTGCAGTCAGAGATCACTGATTGGCTCACAGGAATAAGCAAGGTCAACCTAAATTGCAGAAAAACCCTGAAAAACAACTGATGAGACTAGAGTTTTATAACAGGTGCATCATAGTTCTTGAAACATAATTTTTTTTCTCTCCAGTTTCCCATTTTTACTAAGGACAAATCATGGTAAGACTGATTTGCTTTAGTATACTTGGCCAGAGTATTTTTATAAAGTACAGCAAGAAAAAATGTTTTTTTACGTAAGCACTTTTTAAATTGGCTTTGATGGAGCTCCATTCCATAGAAGATATCTCAGATAAGACTTTTTTAAAGCCAAGCCCAGCCATGGGTTTCTACCCTCAAATACCTAGGAGTTGAGTAAATTCCTCTCCTCTTAAGGTCCCCAGATAACTTGGGGTTCCTGGGCCTGTCAGAAAGTTACATTCTTTCCTTCCACAGGTCTGGAACCCTGTACAGGGACTATGTGAGGCCAGTTTTCTCAAGGAACTTTTATTGGCTCTATAAGTCAAGTTTGATTTCTTAAAAGAAAACATCATTTCAGTCAAAGCCTTGGTAAAATAACCAGTTTCTCCAATTATGTCCTGTTACAAATGAAAACAGATTCTTATTGCACTTCTGAAAAAAATATTGCCATAAGTTAAGGATATTTACAAATAGTGTACAAATGTTGGAGAAATCAAGTAGAGAGAAACAAATATGCCCCAATTTTGTTGACAGGAGTATACTTTATTCAATTGTTAAAAGCTGTGATTAGTGCAAAAGAAAAGTTTGCTTGGCTCTGAAAAACAAAGGATCAGCAACATTTTAAGCAAAAATTCAGAAAAGCTTACTTCAGTCTTCTCTTAGTTTGGTCCATGCAGTTAGCTCCTGTCCTGCTTGATATTCATTAACATTTTAGCTTTCCATGGGTCCTCAAAGTTTTTCCTGTATTCTAATGTGACAATCTCCAAAGTTACCAGAAACCTGCATTTAAGAGCATCTGTCAAAGTCCAATAGCTGACTATAACCCATCTTCTAAAGAGGACCAAAACAAGACAATTGTCTGTAGGTGATAAAAAGTCTTAGTTAGGACAGTCACTACTAAAGCCACAATTGGCAAGAAAATTTGGTTACTTCTGTGGCATACAACAATTTTATATAACAATTATAATTATTAATAACATACACTAAGTCATATTAAAATTATAGGAGTTCCCCATGGTTTTGGAAAACATACCGATAACATATTTATATAAATAGAGCCCAAAGAAAGCCTAACACCGTTTTATATTTGACAGTGTTTTCTGCTGGTTTTTATACCAAATAAGCCAAATTTCACCATTGCATTTGTGCATTATTGATGTCAAACCCAATTCTTAATAAACTTTATAGACAAATTTATCCAATTTTAATGTCTGACCATAAGGTAAGATTTTTATTAACTTTTTAAAATGCTTTACAAAATTTTGTCAAAAAGTAGACAGTGCTCTAAGAAAAACCTTTTGTGCTTTTATTTTAATATTCAGTTTACATAAAAACTGAATAATACCCCTTTAACTTTATCCAGTATGTTCACACACAGAATTTCTTTTACAAGATTAATTTTTCACAAACCTTCCAAAACTTGTTCAAACCTTCAGCTTTATCATATCTAACTTAAAACAATCCTTTAACCCTCTAATCTAGGCAAACCTGCATAATTCAGACCAAATGTCTAAATTTTGAAGACATTTTTATTTTACCAATAAAACTGTTTTTATTTCCCAAAGATTACTAAAGTCACATGAACTCACAGGCATTACACCTTTTACCTTTCTGATAAAATATTTGATTTAGTTTTTATTATTTTAAAGCTTTCATATAACATCACACACACAACATATATACAGAGACAGACGATCCAGTAGTTGTAAAATTTTTCATTTGCCAGTTTCTTAACATGATTACTGGCCTTAGGGTGGAGTCCCTGGAGGAACAGGGTCAGGGAAGCATACAGTTTCTACAGCCGAGCAGGCACAGCTAGAAGGCAAAATGGATCCCCAAAATGTAAGGGTCCCTTTTTTATACCAAATCCTGGATTCCCCAAAAATAAATATTATGGAACAAGACAGCACAATGATTTTATCATGCATTTTATTGCAAAGCAACCCAAAGCCAATCAGCCCATTCTGTGATTAGCCCATCCCCTATGGGAGTTTTATTTCTCAGTGGAGGGGACATGACATTTCCATGCTTTCCAGGTGGCCAAGAGCATGCTTCTCTGATCTAAATGTGCAAACAGCTGAGTATCCTCCCATAACTACAATTAGCTATGCCCAAAGTATATTTTCTACAGTTATTACACAGCAAAACTCTCTCATAATGCAAAGTAATTTCTGATACTCCCAAAAGTCAAAAATCAGATAACACAATGCAAAACAGAAAAAAGCCTTCAATTTTGAGATGGATCTATCCATTTCTAACTCCTGGGGTTTCATGAGGAAAACAAGTTTTCCCAAAATGGGGTCTGTAGCATCTCCTCTGTTTTTCCCAAGGAATCCCAAGTTGGTAGAACTTGAATATCCACGTTTAATTAAGCTGACTTCTAACCCTAGTGCTCTTAAAAAAAAAAAAAAAAAATCCTGTTTAATCTCTTATTACTTGACTTTAGCCAGGCCGAATGGCTGATATTTCTGGCTTTCGAACTCTACCAAAAGCAACCTCACAAGTAAAAACAATAAGCCTTAAGTAAAGTTATGGCTTAACAGGAGTGTACAGGTATTTTCAAAGAGGTGGAAATAAGTTTTTATAAGCTCTTTTCTGTAGGAAGGTTGTCCTGAACAGTCAAGGAGACCCGAAGTGGATAGCTCCTTCCTGCAGCTGGTAGTCCCAAAATCTGTTCAAGTCTGGCTAGGTCCAGGGTTTTTATGGGCTCAGAAGCGAGGAAGTGCATGCTGACTGGTCCATGGGCAGCCATGGGAGGGCCTGGAAGAAGCACAAGTTCTCACTCCAGGCCAGAGACTCCACCTGGAACTGGTATCCCAGCACCCAGGCTTCAGGTCATCCCTGGCTTGAAGGTGGGATTTCACCAGGGACCTCCCTATTTCAACCCAGAAGCCTGTCTGCCTCCTGCCATCATCAACGTGCTATCCACGGTGCCCAAGCTGTTCATGTGGAGGACCACCTTCAGGTCTGCACTGAGCTGCCCTCAGCCCCTCCTCAGCCTTCCTCCCGTGTTTGTCAGGATCCGAAGTCCAGAGAAGACCAAGGCAGCAGGGGGCTGGCATGTCAGCACCATCCTGAGTGCACACACACCCAGCTGGATCACAACAGTGGCCAGGCTCGGCCACAACTTTGCTCTGCCCCAGAGCGGGTGCCAGGAGCTGGGAAAGACCAGGGAGTGGGAGCAGGCATTTTTAAGCCTGAGGGGGCAGGGGCTTCCTGGGTCCCCAAGAGCACAGAGATGCCTGGGTCCAGAGCCATGGCTGGGTGGCTGCAGCTGTGCCTGGAAGCATGGGGGTCCCACCCACCAACTCAGTAGGGGGCAGGGCCCCTGCCTGTTCCCGGCCACCCCTTTGCTCTGCAGAGCCCACAGCCCTGACCTTGCCTCCCCCACTGCAGCTGCTGTCCCTGCAGTGGCTGCTCCAGAAGGGCCACTGCTGCTATCACAGTGATCCTGTACATGCCTACTCCTGTCACCTACAGCCATCAGCAAAGAGTACAAGGCAGATTAATCCAAAGAGACTAGTGGTTAACATGCCATAATGCCAAATCCATTCTTAGCCAAGAGGACGTTTACTGAGAGGGTACTCCAACCCCTCTAAATCTCAGGAAGGACTCTAACCTTCCTAAATTGGACCTCAAACCCAAGTTCGCTCAAGCATCCTAGCCTTTTTGTTAAGAGGGTCCTTTAACCTACTCTTTCTTAGGAGAGACTCTTACTCCCCTAAGGTGGGCCTATAACCCAATCCCAGTCTTTACTTGGGTACCCCACCACTTTCCCCAAGTCAGCCATTTGGTGCTGCAGTCTATTTCCTTGGGTCAGGGGTCTCTCTTCAGCACAGTCCCTTCTGGGTTCACCAGAAACATGTTACTGGAAAGGGGTCCCGATCCAGACCCCAAGAGAAGGTTTTTGGATTTTATACAAAAAAGAATTTAGGGGAAGTTCATAAAGCGATAGCAAGTTTATTAAGAAAGTAAGTAATAAAAGAATGGCTACTGCACTGGCAGGGCAGTGGCTTGAGCTGCTTAACCAAGGATATTTATTGTTACTTCATAATTATATGCTAAAAAAGGGATGAACTATTCATATTTTTTTAGGTTTTCTATTTATCAGTATTTCCACTTTGTTTATGCATCTTTTTTTTAACTTTCTTCACATCTTTTTTAGTTCTTCAAACATCTTTAAGATAGTTTGAAATCACTGTCTAGTAGACATGCATGAGGTCTTTTTAAAAAATAGTTTCTATTGATTTAGTTTTATTTTTCCATTGAATAGGTTACACTTTTCTGGGTTTTTTTTTTTTTTTATGTCTTGTAATTTTTTTAAAAAAGCTTGACATTTGAAGCTAATAACATGGTAACTCTGGAAATCAGATTCTCCCACTTCCGCAGGGTTTGCTGTTTTTGTTATCATTATTGTTTTTGTATCATAACTGTTGTAGCCTGTCTCTGCCAGTGATCAGCCTGAAAATAAACTTAAGGTCCTGGTAGGTCCTTTCGGAGCCTGCACCTTTGCCTGAGAATACACGGTCACTTCCTAATTTTTCCCACATATGCAATTGTTTTTTAATGTTTTACTTTTTTATGTCTGGCTTCTGAAAGTGGAAAAAGAGAAAAATGAAGGGAGGAAAAAGGTAGCAGCCCTTTAAGTCCCCTGAAAGTCACAGCCACCAATGGCGGGAAGGTAGGCGGTGTGAACTTGTAATAATGCGAGGAGGAGCAAAGCAATGGCTTCCCACCTCTTTGTCTGCACCTCTGTGATCAGCAATTAGAGCACAGATCCCCAGTATTTGGAAGACAGGGTCCTTTTGTGCCCACCTTGGCTGCGTGTAGGTTGCTCCAGGAACACATGCACAGCTGCCTGCTGTGAATCTGCAGTGGGAAATGGGTGTCAGCTACTGTTCTGGAAGCTGAAATTGACTAAAATTAACTACAATTTGCCATCCAAGCCTTTCTCTGGAAGTTTTAAGCCTTTGATAGACTCCAGGTTTCCAAAATAGTTACATCATACAGATTCTGCCAGTGCAATTATTGCCTAGGTGGGGAGACAGAGTCCAGAAGCTTCCTCTTCTGTCATCTTCTTTACCTTAACTTTTAAAGAAATAGACTTATTACATATAATTTAAAATATCAAAATTAAGTTTGCTTTTCTATGGCTAACTTACCAATAAAAAGCAGTATCTGATGCATATAATAAGTTCAATATAACACCTGATTTGGCACTTAAACTATTTCATTGTATTAAAGTGAATTTGTATCATTTAATAATAGTTTAAGCCTAAAGATGAGCATTTGTATAAGGTTTTCAATTGTAGAGATGATCAAAAGTGCCTTTGTCTTTCAATATTGTCTTTATCTAACACGGTGGCAATGATAAAAGTATGTCTGTAGAAATTAAGTTGAGGTATAATACCACCTGGAAAATAATTATTAGTTAATTATCAACTTCTAAATGTGTTTCCTTTTAATATTCACATACGGAAGTCTATAATTGCTGTCATTTTGCCACAGATGCACTATATTTTTTAAAAATCAGTTTCAAAATAAGACACAGATGGCCTTTGTTCCATAAAATCTCTGGTTTCTTTCTCCTTCACTGACCACATAGTCAATAAGCATGAATCACAAAGCTGAGACTTAACATTTTCTTTAATTAGCCTGTGGCAATAATAAATCGAGGATTCATTTCTGGAGACGGCAAACTTCACAGATACAATGCTGTGGGGAGCAGATAGACATCTGTTTCATGGGAGAATGTTGCTAATGGTGATCAGTTACACATTAATGCATAATTTGCACTCATTTTTTATGAGTCAGAAGCTCATTAGGTTAACCCCCATTTTTTGTTACTGAAGTTCAGGCTGCTTTAATGTGATTAATACATAACACTCAGGATTTATTCAGGTCAGATGTAAGTGTTGCAATAATTGTTCCACCTCAGCTTCCTGATAGATCTGAAGGAGTGTACAGTCAATTGGACCCAACTCTTGAGCACATCCTGACCGTAATATAAATATACATTTTCTTTTTCTTGTGAGTAGCTTTTATAAAAATATTTTTGGATAAATATATTGGCTTTATTTAGATTATTCTTCAATAAGATTTCTGAAGAATAGAAACTATGACAGAGATGACAAATCTCCCAAATTAAAGTGGGGGTCACTATTGAGGTTTCTCTGGAAGAATTCAGAATCAAAATGTCTTTCAGTCTCGACTTTAGGTGGTGTAAGAATAAGGAAGACTAACAACCCTATTGAGAGGGAAGTCAAGGAGAAACATCAAAGAAGAAATGGGTATAAGAATTTTTCTATTGAAATGTTGTGGCATATGATTGTGAACTCCCTCTGATGACCCCTGCAGTATTCAATAGAATTAACCTCAATAAAATTATGTCACAAATTTGATAGAAATGCTCTGTGTATAAATCAGTGGAGAGGCCTAAATCTTGGAACAGAATAGGGGCAGAAAGAAAACAGCAGGAGATGGGGGCAAAGGACTGTAGAAAAACTACCCTATAGACTATGGCAATGAACATGGATTATGTTCCAAAAGCAGGTAGGATTTATCATAATCTCTGCATGAGACTCCAATCAGATTTATAAGTAAGTGTTTAGCATTTGTTTAAATAAAACAGTAAGGACACGACACATAGAATGCATAAGTTTTTAGTGGTAGAAAGACACAGACCCCTATTATGAATAAGTGTAAGAAAAATTTCCTTGAATAAAGTATCATCTAGTTGAGACCTGAAATATGAAAAGGAAATACGCAGGTGGAGGATATGTGAAGAGTGCTGGCACACTCCAGAGAAAATGGTTTCTGCTGGCCGGGTGTGGTGTCTCATGCCTATAATCCCAGCACTTCTGGAGGCTAAGGCAGGTGGATCACTTGGGGTCAAGAGTTCAAGACCAGCCTGACAAACATGGTGAAACCCTGTCTCTACTAAAAATACAAAAATTAGCTGGGCATAGTCGCAGGTGCCTGTAATCCTAGCTACTTGGGAGGCTGAGGCAGGAGAATCGCTTGAACCCTGGAGGAGGAACCTGCAGTGAGCAGAGATCGTGCCACTGCACTCCCACCTGGGTGACAGAGCAAGACTTCATCTCAAAAAAAAAAAAAAAAAGGGTTAGAAGAGAAAATATTCCATATTTAAAGAACTGAAATGTCTTCTGATTTACCAGAATTATAGAATATGAGCATATGAATATGAACATAGAATTGTAGAATGTGAAATATAGTATGTTGAGAAATAGAGAAATATACGAGTCAGACCTTTAAAGGTCTTCTACTCTGTACTGAGTTGGGACTTGATCTTGAAGAAAATAGAGAGTTATTAAAGTATTTTCAAAAGGGAATTAATAATATTAGCAGTATCACACTTAGACACAGAAAAATGGGCCCTGGTTCATGGCTTCTTCTAACTATGACTCTCTTCATAGGTCAAGAAGTCCAAAGGGCCAAGGGCATAGGGCCACCTGGAGCCCATTCCCACCCTTCTATAGCACCCTCTGTGTATATAGTCACCCAGGACACCATACCTAGATAATCCCAAACTGCTCCCATGGTATGTGTGGCCTCTTCCCTGGGGCTGTCCCTTTAAGGGCAGATCTCAACTGTGGGCTCACCAATAGGCTGGAGTAAAGGACCCTGAACAACTGTTTTGGGAAGGATGATCATGGGCAATAATTGGACATACAGGTTGAAGTGTCTCTGTATACGTGCCTGAGGCCCCTGGGAGCAATGAATGGAGCTTGAGGGTAGAGATGCTATATTAGTCAGGATTCTCCAGAGAGACAGAACCAATAAGATAGATGATAGAGAGATGATAGATAGATAGATAGATAGATAGATAGATAGATAGATAGATAGATGATAGATAGATGATAGATTAGATAGATAGATAGATAGATAGATAGATAGATGATAGATAGATGAGAGGGGGTTATAAGGGGAATTGATTATGAATACTGAGAAGTTCCATGACAGGCCATCTGTAAGCTGGAGACTCTGGGGTGCTGATGGCATGGTTCAGTCCAAGTACAAACTCCTCAGAACCAGAGAAGCTGAATGTGATATTCTCAGTCCAAGGCCACAGGACTGAGAATCTTGTGGGCATGGGTGGTACATCATGGAATCCAAAGAAAGACAAGAGAGCCTGGAGTTCTGATGTCCAAGGGTGGAGGAAGAAGGGTTTACCAGCTCTTTTTCTTTTCTTTTTTTTTTTTTTTTTTTTTTTTTGCTTTGTCTGGTGGTACTCCAGTTAATTGGATGGTTCCTGCCCACAATGAGGGTAGATCTCCCCAACTCAACCCACTGACTCACACACCAATCTCTTCTAGAAACATTCTCACAGACACACACAGATATAATGCTTTAGCAGTTCTCTAAGTATTCCTTAATCTGGTCAATTTGACACCTAAAATTATCCATCACAGAAGCCATGCACTTCCATTTATGCTCTTGCCTGAGCCTCACTGATTTTAGAACTGGATCTGATAATTACATTTGTGCTTTAGAAGGATCACGCTGGCTATGTCACAGACTGAAATGGAGGCAAAAAAGACTAGTAAAAGCATAACATTTAATTATCTGTCAAAATATTTTAAGAAAGTGTGGATATGGCCTAATCCAGAGTTGTGATAGAAAAATGGAGATGATATGGTAGAATTTGATGTTTGATTACAGTGAAGGCTGAGATGAAGTGATAAACTGAAGATGATATCCAGATTTTCAATTCTTAGAACTGGGTTGATTGCAGCATATTGTATTTCAATAAATACAATAAGAGATAGAATAGTTTACCAGCAGATTATGTTGAATTCAGTTTGTATGCACTTATAATTCCTGTGGGAATTAAGATGGAGATGCCCAATAGAGCATGGATTTTGTGATATAAAGAGCTATGTGCTGGAAAAATAAATGTAGAACTTATTAGCGAATAGATAGTAACTGAAGTTCCTGGGCTGAATGAGATCATCTGAGGAGTGATAGGTGAGAAGAGAAGAGAACTGAGGACAGATTTCAAGAGTAAAGCCAGCATTTAAGGGATAAGAATTTGAAAAAGGCTCCATTATTGAGTGTATTGCCAAGGAAGTTAAATAGGCTGAATAAAATAAGCCAATAAAATTAAATGCAGTTTGTGTGTTAATAGCCAATACTACCTCCTAATCCTGGAGATATAGCCTGCAAAGATTTTCAGCAATTTAAAAATAATGTTTAATTATATACAATACATGAGCCAATGCAAGTAACTCACCTTTTACAAATAATATGCTGTAAATGGGTGTTTTTAGGGGTTAGAAAAATTTACCTTATTTATTATAATTGAAATTGAAGATGATTGGTTATGTGCACTATTATAGAATGTTTTTATTTAATTACATTAAAATTAATTTAATTGACATACTCTTCATTGAGTACCATATGTCAGAGATCATGTTGAGAACATTTTACAAAATCCCCTTTAATCCTTATGAAAAACTTATAAAATAGCTACTGCTTTTCACCTTTTATGAAGGATAAACTAGAGTTTAGAGAAATGAAGTAACTTGGTCAATACCACAGAGCTCAGAAATGACAGAGTTAGAGTTTGAACTTGGGCTGATTAGTATCAAACATGTTAACATTATAAATATATTTTGGTATCAGAAAAGGAAGTACAAATAAATATATTCTTAGCAGTTGATTTGAATTATCATAATTTATTGTAATAAATAATTTTAGGATATCTGCATATTGACTTTCTTATGTGTTCAGTACTTTAAAAAAAAGAATCAACTTTGAATTATCTATTTTTGCTACATGATAAATAACTAGAATGGAATCAGTTTTAATTGAAATATTTAAATGTCGGTTTATCTTGACACAATATCCAATTCTTGACACCTACACTATTCAAGTTATACAGAAAAAAAAATCTCAGTAATTTGAAATCGAGAAAAACACTTTGAATATGTGAAAATTTCTAAATAAACAATATTTAAAATTCAGTTTATTAATAAGATCATATCTAACACATAATCATAAATAATTTTTTAAGAGTCAGAGTCTCACTCTGTTGCCTGGAATGATGCGGTGGCATGATCACAGCTCCCCAAAGCTTTGAACTCCTAAGCTCAAATAATATTACTACCTCAGGTTCCCAAGTTCCTAGGACTACAGGCATGTACCACTTTGCCTTGCTAATTGTTTTATTTTTTATAGAGACAGGGTCTCACTGTGTTGTCCAGATAGGTCTCTAATTCCTGGTCTCAAGTGATCATCTCACCTCAGCCTCCCGAGTAGCTGGGATTATAGGCATCAGCCATTGTGCCTGGCTACTAATTTTAAACCTCATGGACAGATTAGTTCTAGGTAAAGTGACTTAAGTAAAGTAAAATAAAATATATAAAGTAAAATAACTTTAGCTATCTATTGATGACTACCATGCAAAGTGACACTGCTAAGGACTTGAAACATTTTCAGTTAATCCTCTTAAAATTATATGTACACTATAAATTTCTTTAGCGGGATTTTTTCTTTTAGCATAAAAGTAAATTTTAGCATCATTCCTGTTCAAATCATTATATATTCCTAATTACTGAGGCATAGCTAATGAAATATGGCATTATTCTTAATTACTATAATAACCTGTAAGTATTTCCATATGCTATATTAAATATAAAGATGAACTATCCAAATGACTTTTTGTCAGTCACATTATGAGCCTGGCATGTCATGAAGTTAGGTGTCAACACTGAGGAATGTAAGGTGATGGACAATGTCAATGAAGACATTCAGGAGTCAACCAATAGAAACTTAGGCAAGAAATAAAGCATTCAGTAGCGGAAAGAGAGGGAAATACTTACTTTCAGAAAATCAATTCAAAGAGATGCTCCATCTTTTTATAAATACACATAAAACCAATTTTTTAAAGATTTATATATAAGCATACATATTAGAAAAAGAAAAAAGGAGATAGCAAAACAGGGAGAAAGACATTTTTGTGAGGTAAACAAACAGGTAAATCTATCACTTATAAGTATTGATTTTAATAAACATTTTAAACTTTCTGACTATGGTCTATTTTTCAATAACCATTATCATCCATGATGAAATTTTATCAAATCAGGAGCTCCCAAAATATAAATACTTTATCCAAGTATTTATATTTTAGATACTCCTAGATACTCTATCAATTTTTATACACTGAGTTTCCTATTTGTGAGTTACTCTTTTATTGAGCTTATTTCTCTACTTGTAGATTTATCGTGTCATTAGCGACTTCATTTCATTTATATACTTTAATATTCTAAGATTCACTAAGATATAGAAAGGAGAGAAAAGAAGTAGTAGCATTAGTGTTGTCAAGTTGTCAACAGACTAAAAGAAATAGGTGCATGTTGCCCTGCCTTGAATTATGTGATCTTATGATAACCCTATTCTCACAACTGCCTATTCATTGACCTTTTAATGAGTTAGTTGCTAAACCACACCTCAGAACTTTTCCCTCATTTAATCATTGATTCAAAATACTTGAGGTCATCTCCTGTGTATCAGACACTATATTTTTTTGTGCTGAGAGTGCAGAAATAAACAACATAGTCCTTAATCACATTCAACCCACAGTCTATGGGGGGAAAGGTAAAAACCAGTGATTGCGATGAGGTTTGTTAACCATCTCATAAATGTATGCCCAGGGGCTGTGAAAGCAAAGGAAAGAACTGACTTTTGAATTAACCTATCAGACCTGGGAAATTTTCTCAGAAAAGGTTGATTACTTTTGAGGTGAGTTCCAAAGTCAATGAAGAAGATTCTTCAGCAGAGAAGAGGGGTCAGAACATTCCCTTAAGAAAACATAGCAGGTAGAAGGACGAAGCATTAAGTTAACATCAGGACTCCAAAAACTGGATATTAATTAGAATGGCTTAAGTAGAGATTGCATATGGGACAGTAGAACACAGAGGAAGAAAAAGAGTCAAGAGATTTGATTTGTTCAGTAAAGACATTTGAAAATTGTCCTAAAACCTGGAAACCACAGAATAATTTTAAAGAAATGTGTATTTTTATCTCACTGCAATCTTGACATGAATAATCTTGCAGTATGTGCTTTGACAAGAGATTCAGGCATCAGATAAGAACACAGATGAATATGCTCTTGCAATAACCTACATGAGAAAGATGGACCCAAAGTAAGGTAGTTGTAGTGGTGACAGACTTAGAAGGAAATAGGAGTAAAATATTGCATGTAGAGAGGTGATTAAGAGGCTTCTGACTGACATAGGTAGACATAAGAATTCATTGATGTTGAGGTTACAGGTGTAAAATAAAGGTAGAAAACATCTTTGGCACAGTATCTGATGGACTGTGCCTTTGAAATATCAAGATATTAATGACCAACAAATAAAGTAGGATACTCAGACCTGAATCTCAAGAAAAAGGTAGAGACAAATTATCTCAGAAAAGCAGCATTATATAAGTGATAGGATTTGGCTGAAGTCATCCAAGGAGACCAGGAAGAGTGAGAACAGATGCAAGGACAATCTCATATTATTTTACTCAGAAGAGGAAACTTTATGAAAATTAAATTTCAGATGTTTTAGAGGATTTAAATTCATTTCTTTTCCAAATGTAAAAAACTCAGATCCACATATTAAGCTATCTATCTATATATTTTGAGATGGAGTCTCACTCTGTTGCCCATGTTGGAGTGCAGTGGCACAATCTCAGCTCACTGCAACCTCTGCCTCATGGGTTCAAGTGATTCTCCTGACTTACCCTTCCAAGTAGATGGGACCACAGGTGCATGCCACCATGCCCAGCTATTTATTTTTTATTTTTTTATTTTTAGTAGAGATGGAGTTTTACCATGTTGGCCAGGCCAGTCTTGAACTTCTAACCTCAGGTGATCCGCCCATCGTGGCCTCTCAAAGTGCTGGGATTACAGGCATGAACCACGGCCCCTGGCTGTAAAATAATCTTTTAATCTAATCTTCACATCATGTTCAGAGCCAGGTTCATCTTGAAGCGAATGAAATTTACTTGCATAGGTTCCTTCCAAGGCCCAGAAAAGGGCCACCAATGTGTTCACAGTCATGTGACTTTTTAAAAGTTTGCAAAACATATTTTAACTTCAGTTGGCTAAGAACACTGTCTTTTTTGCTATTCACCTTCTCCTCTTGTTAGATGGCACAGCATACCTTTCGGCCTTTGGGGATATAGCTAAGAAGTTAAGTTGGAGTACATTTAGTTTGAGTTTAGTGGGAAATATTGATGAGATTCAGTCACTTCTGTGCATAACTAGATAACTGCTAGATGTTTCAGTATAGGAATGACTTCTAGGAATACACTTCTACCCACTGACCTAAAGTGCTGCAGGAATAAAATCCCATTATGATATGAGCAGGTCCTATGACACCCCAACCTGTGAGTTGGGGAATGGAATCTGTTTGTGAAATGTTAGGAACCAGAATGTGTGTAAAATTCACTTAAATCATACTCGTATGTTGAAAAAAAACCCTTAAAGTCTTTCCCAATTTTGGAAAACAATTCTAGAAATTGCATGATAGTTTCAGTAATAAGTTATAATACTAAAAGGAATGCTAATAAGTTATAAAAAATATATTTTGATCAAATATACTAGAGAAAAACATTTTTTTCTTCTCTTTTATAGAAAGATATGATAAAACCATTGTAATATGAAGACTTGATCAAAGAGCATGCAGCCAAATATGAGGCAGGTGTTGGGGTGGTTATAAGGGGACATTGTAATTTAGTAAATACCATACAAATTTTCTGGATTTCTGTGATGTTAGCGGTTTCCACTAACGTTTTAAAATGCAATGTTATTTTATATTTATTTTCTCATTTTAGATAAATGCTCACTTGTGTACTTAATTGTGCACTTATAATTTTACATTAGTTTGTTAAAAAGAACCTCAAATTGTATAAATCCTGTCTGAGTAAAACCTAGTTTTTCTCTGATAATGTTCTTGTCACTGCCATAGAGAAAGAAAATAGTTAGAAAATATTTCTTTAATATGGACTACACTATTGTTGAAAAAATAGGGAAGATATTATTGAATACTTTTTATATTCATTAAAATTATATTTAGATGCTTGACTGATAGTTGAGTTTTTTAAAATGATGTTTGGTCTACCACTTAACATCATGATAGGTAACACTTTGAAACATCATTGTCATACAACAAATTTACATCAATTTTAGAATGTTATAATCTATACATCATTGACTTAAAGACATGTAGGTCTATTTTACACTTTTTGAACAATTATTATCTACTGCTCTGGCAAAGTACATAGTTTAATAGTACAGTGTATATTTAGTTTATTCCTTAAACAGAGAGAATATGTTAATGTTGAATTTAAAGTTCTTGAAAAAAATGATATGTGTTTTTAAAAATTGTCCATGTATAATGGTAGCTGCAAAAAAATTTAGCTTTTGTTTTATTCCACAAGAATATCATACTGACCTACAAAATTACAGCTAGACCCACTCTTAGGTATCTTTGGAGCACAAAAGGGCCAAAAATCCATAAAAATTACTGTTCTAATAAGTTAAGCATATGCCCTGTATGTACTGATATTTAAAGATGAATAAGAGAAAAAAAAATTTCTAAAATGTCAATTGTGCAGTTTGGGCCAACGTGAAGCATTTCAAAACCGCAAAATACTCATAGACAGACAATAGGAGAAGCTTTGCATTCATAGTAGAATTGAGGGATGGATTTCTGAAAGCTAACCACTTTTATAAAATTTCTAAATATATGGAGTGAATTAGACATACACATTTTTCTTTTGAAGCCATTTATAGCCTCATTTATCAGGATCAACATTTTAAACTGTATATTTATAACTTTTAAATTTTCCTTATCTCTAATATGGGAATTTATAGTCCTTAAAGAAGAGAATAAGTAAATTTTTCATATTATTTAAATCTGGAAATGCATGCCAGATTACTTTCACAGAAATGTTTCCAGTATCTAAACTAATTATACATGTTTAGCTCTTCCTAAAAAATACACAAGGAGGAATTTCACTGAAATTTCTTCAGTGTGATCATGTGTATAATGTGCAATTGACTTCATTTCACACTACCTCTATCTTTCTTAAGTTCTCTGTCTTTATTCTCCTCCAACATTTCATTAAAATAGCCATTTGGACTTATATAAAAATCAACACATCCAGTGACACAGAGAAATATGAGTAACAGTTGATCATATCCAGTATGGAGGTGGAAAAGTGTGATATCTTTTCTCACCTATCATATGTATCACCATCCACACACCTATAACAAAAGACAGGTTAACAAGAGAAAAGCATAACACATTTATTTAATCAAAGTTTTACATGGCACAGGAGACTTCAGAAATGAAAACTCAAAGATTCAGCAAAAAACTGAATAATTTTTCAGTTATTTTTTATAATAATTATATGCTTAGGTTAGAAGAATGGACAGCTGTGGAGAAATGTGAGTGGACAAAAGGGTATTGTATTAGCCCATTTTCATGCTGCTGAGAAAGACATACCCGAGACTGGGCAGTTTACAAGGGAAAATGGTTTAATGGAGAACCTACAGTTACACATGGCTGGGAAGGCATCACAATCATGGCAGAAGGTGAAAGGCATGTCTCACATGGCAACAGACAGAAGAAGGGGGCTTGTGCAGGAAAACTCCCCCTTAAAATAACCATCAGATCTCGTGAGACTTACTATCATGAGAACAGCATGGGAAAGACCTGCCCCCATAATTTAATTACCTCCCATCCGGCCCCTCCCACAACACATGAGAATTCAAGATGAGACTTGGGTGGGGACACAGCCAAACTATATCATTCTGCCCCTGGCTCCTCCCAAATCTTATGTCCTCAAATTTTAGAACCAATCATGCCTTCTCAACAGTCCCCCAAAGTCTTAACTCATTTCAGTATTAATTCAAAAGTCCACAGTCCAAAGTCTCATCTGAGACAAGGCAAGTCCCTTCTACTTTTGAGACTGTAGCACCAAAAGCAAGTTAGTTACTTCCTAGACACAATTGGGGTACAGGCATTGGATAAATACAGCCATTCCAAATGGGGGAAATTGGTCAAAACAAAAGGGTTACAGGCCTCACGCAAGTCCAAAATCCAGCAAGGCAGTCAAATCTTAGAGCTCCAAAATGATCTCCTTTGACTCCATGTCTCACATCCAGGTCATGCTGATGCAAGTAGGAGTTCCCATGGTCTTGGGCAGCTCTGCCCCGTGGCTTTGCAGGGTACAGCCTCCCTCCTGGCTGCTTTCACAGACTGACATTGAGTGTCTGTGGCTTTTCCAGTTGCACAGTGCAAGCTGCCAGTAGATCTACCAGTCTAGGGTCTGGAAGACTGTGACCCTCTGCTCACAGCTCCACTAGGCGGTGCCCCAGTAGGGACTCTGTGTTGGACTTCAACCCCACATTTCCCTTTGTACTGCTCTAGAAGAGGTTCTCCAAGAGATCCCCCCCCGCTACAAATTTCTGCCTGGGCATCCAGGAGTTTCCACACATCCTCTGAAATCTAGGCAGAGGTTCCCAAACCTCAGTTCTTGACTTCTGTGCACCCTCAGGCTCAACACCACATGGAAGCTGCCAAGGCTTGGGGTTTCCACCCTGTGAAGCAGTAGCTTGAGTTGTACTTTGCCCCCTTTCAGTCACGGCTAGAGTGGCTGGGACACAGGACACCAAGTCCCTAGACAGCACACAGCATGGGTCCAGACCCTGGGACCAGCCCACAAAACCATTTTCTCCTAGGCCTCTGGGCCAGTGATGACAGGGGCTGCCATGAAGACCTCTGACATGCTCTGGAGACATTTTCCCCATTTTCTTGGTGACTAACATTCGGCTCTTTGTTGCTTATGCAAAATTTCTGCAGCTGGCTTGAATTTCTCCTCAGAAAATGGGTTTTTCTTTTCTACCACGTTGTCAGGCTGCAAATTTTCCAAATTTTTATGCTCTACTTCTCTCATAAAGCTGAATGCCTTTAACAGCATCAAAGTAACCTCTGGAATGCTTTTCTGCTTAGAAATTTCTTCCACCAGACACCCTAAATCATCTCTCTCAAGTTCAAAGTTCCACAAATCTCTAGGGCAGGGTCAAAATGCTGCCAGTCTCTTTGCTAAAACATAACAGGAGATACATTTGCTCCAGTTCCTAACAAGTTCCTCATCTCCATCTGAGACCACCTCAGCCTAGACCTTATTGTTCATATTGCTATCAGGCTTTTAGTCTAAGCCATTCAACAAGTCGCTAGGAAGGTCCAAACTTTCCCACATCTTCTTGTCTTCTTCTGAGCCCTCTAAACTGTTCCAACCTCTGCCTGTTGCCCAGTTCCAAAGTCGCTTCCACATTTTCAGGTATCTTTTCAGCAGTGCCCCATTCTAGTGGTACCAATTTACTGTATTAGTTCGTTTTCATGCTGCTGATAAAGATACAGGGGCCAGGCTCGGTGGCTCATGCCTGTAATCCCAGCACTTTGAGAGGCTGAGACGGGCAGATCACCTGAGATCAGGAGTTTGAGACCAGCCTGGGCAACATGGTGAAACCCTGTCTGTACTAAAAATACCAAAATTAGCTGGGCGTGGTGGCAGGTGCCTGTAATCCCAGCTAATTGGAAGGCTGAGGCAGGAGATTCACTTGAACCTGGGAGGTGGAGGTTGCAGTGAGGCGAGATCACGCCACTGCACTCCAGCCTGAGTGACAGAGTGAGACTCCATCTCAAAACAACAACAACAACAACAACAACAACAACAAAAAAGATATACCCAAGACCAGACAGTTTAAAAGGGAAAGAGGTTTAATGAAGAACTCACAGTTCCACATGGCTGGGGAAGCCTCACAATCATGAGGGAAGGTTAAAGGCATGTCTCACATGGTGGCAGACAAGAGAAGGGGCTTATGCAGGAAAACTTCCCCTTATAATAACCATCAAATCTCTTGAGACTTACTATCATGATAACAGCATAGGAAATACCTGCCCCCATGATTCAATTACTTCCCACCGGATATCCCCCACAACACGTGGGAATTCAAGATGAGATTTGGGTGGGGACACAGCCAAACCATGTCAGGTATGAACCAATGGTAACAGACTGAGGGGGAAGCCCAGCAAGTCCTGTCTGTTCAGATTCTTCTTGGCCTGTCTGTGTCATATTCCTTCTTCCAGTGTATAGGGCAAGAACCTTCTGAAATGAGGGTCTTCAAGTGAGAAGGGAAAGTGGACAAAATGGTCTTTCTAGGTTTTATATCTTGCTCGGGGGGAGAGGAGTTCTAATTTTTATGACCCATCTTAAGGAATAAGAATTCTGGTTTCTATGACTTGCACTGGGGGAGAAAGAGGGATGGAAAACAGGAGGGTGGAAGAAAGTCAGAAAGACTGCTTCTGAGATGGTTCCAATGTCTTTTACTTCAAAGTATTCAGCATGCCAAGGTGTCATATTTGGAATATCATGTTCTGAGCCTCAGCACCAGAATCTGGGAGGAGTTTATACAAACTCTGATACCATTAAATTGGATTTTAAAAAATCAAACTAGTGTCATGTTCTTTTTCACATCATGACTCTTACTCTGAATGTCTTATGTGGAAGATTAAAGTATTGTTTCCTTAAATATTTACCTATATTGTTTATTTACATGCAACACCTTGCCATGCTTCAAATCTATTCTAACTTAATTATGAAAGAAAAAGGAATGTCAGCCTACATGTGGTTTCTCAGTAAATGTCATTTAAGTTTTGCAACTAAACTTAATATAAGTATTAATCCTTAGACTACAAATAAAATAATGGTTCAGCTTCTAATCTAAGGCATTGTTTAATTGATCATGGTAAAGCTACTATTTAAGTTCTTACATTTGCTAAATTACATCTTGAAATGAAACTCCATTTTTCTTACAGATCAAATAGAATTATTTTTTACTGGATGATTAATTATGGTTATTGTGCTTATAGTAAATAAGAAACTGCCTGAAGCTTAAGCTAATATTCTCCCCTAAACCTATTGATTAGCAATTTACTTGTCTTGGCTACCAACAATTAAATTTCAATCATTCTACAGTTGGCTTAAAGCTGTTTTCTCTAATAAAGTATATATGGACTATTTGGCCTGGTAGAGTTTTAAAAAGTTTAAGAGTATTCTTTATAAAAGTATAGAAGAAAGTAATAGAAAGGAAAGAAATGAACTCCAAAGTCTTCATCTTGATGTTTGTAGCAAGGAAATAACTCAGGATTTCACAAAAGATGAAGTAAATTGGCATCCGGCCATTTTAATACACTTCTGTATTAGCCTGACCCTATCTGTACACATTGATTGGAACATTTGGTGTATGTTCCTTACAAATGGTTCACAGTAAATGACCCTTCAGTGCAACAGACATTTCAAGACAAATTTAGCGCATACAGGTCTTTTGTTGTTGAAAGAAAAGAGATTATCTAGAACTAATGAGGTGGCTATGACATTCAGCAGATGAAGAAAAAAAGAAAGATAGAAAAGAAAGAGAAAAAGAAATGCAAGAGACTTGTCAAATCTTCTTCCTCCTCTATGACTTAAGGTTGATTTAGATTCCAAAAATAATTTATCCTGTCACTGCTGTGGAAAATGTAACAATCAAATATATTCATTTGTATAAATATCAGAGAATTACATAACAACTAATCAAGCAACTAAAAAAATAAATCATGTTGGAAAGTAACAGTGAACAACTAAAAATGGGAGAACATGTGTATTTTCATTCAGGCTAAAAAAGTATTTAAAAAAACAAGCCAGGCCGGGCGCGGTGGCTCACGCTTGTAATCCCAGCACTTTGGGAGGCCGAGGCAGGTGCTTCACGAGGTCAGGAGATCGAGACCATGGTGAAACCCCTTCTCTACTAAAAATACAAAAAATTAGCCAGGCATGGTGGCAGGCACCTGTAGTCCCAGCTACTCGGAGAGGCTGAGGCAGGAGAATGGCGTGAACCCGGGAGGCGGAGCTTGCAGTGAGCCGAGATTGCGCCACTGCACTCCAGCCTGGGCCACAGAGCGAGACTCTGTCTCAAAAAAAAAAAAAAAAAACAAGCCAATGAAAGTATCCTTAGATAAAAATGAATATCTTGACTGTATAGAAACCTTCAAAATTATGACATGTGCTTTGTTGCAAAGATGCTGGCTTCAGTAATTATAGTGAGTGTTCCCCAAGTTGACTTGTCCCCACTCGAATTTCTAAAGAAAAAAAGTGTATCATGATGAGTCTAAGAACAGTTGAGGAGTACAGATGTCACTGAATCAACCATCAGTAGTGTAAATTAAATGTCATATTTAGTTTGGGTTTTCATGAAGGGGAATTTTGTGGTTACAAGGAAAAATGGCTTTGTTTTGTTGGTTTTACATGTCATTGTACTCATAAGAGACTATGTCCTTCTCTAAATCACTGATGTTAGCAATCAAAATACTTTTCAAAACATCTGAGTCTACATAGGCTGATTTGAGCACATCAGGAGAATTGGGCTCCAAAAATATTAAAAGTGAACAGGGACGTAAATTGTATGGATATATTATTCTAAATATTCCCATCTTTTCTCTCTTGCAAGTTTGTGAATGTGGGTGCAATGGGCTTATTAATGGATAGAATGGGTTTGTAGAGGTGGAGAGGTGTGACATGTTTCCTTACCCATCATAAGGGATATAACTGACACTCCAGTAACAATAGGTAAGTTAACAAAAGTATAAGAGATTATATTTAATCAAAGTTTTATGTGATATGAGAATCTTCAGAAATAAAGGCCCACATACCTAAGAGAAAACTGTCCATTTTTATGCTTAGACTAAATGAAGGGTGAACAGCCATGTAGAAATGTGGTTGGACAACAGGTGAATGATGTATTAGTAATAGAGTGAGTGGGAAAACCCAGCAAGGCCTGTGAAGATTTGTCTTGGCCTCTCCGTGTGGCAATCCTTTTTCCCTAGGTGCAGGGCAGGACCTCTTGTGTAATGAGGATCTTATGGTCTACTTTCAGACAAGTATGTCAGAGAATTTCTTTATGGCCTGTTTTTAGACAGAAAGGTAGAGGAATATTTATTAGAGTAATAATTCTAGTTTTTATGGCTGGGTTTGGGAAAAGGAGTTTCTAGTTTCTATAAAACTCTTTCCCACAACCGGGAAGAGGAATTTTGATTTCTATGACTCGCTTTAGGGAAAATGATGGACAAGAGACAGGAGGGTGGGAGAAGCTGAAAGAGGCTGGTTCTGAGGCTGCTTCTGAGCCTCTGTAACGTCCTTTAGTTCAAAGTACTCTGCATGCTGAAAAGAAATATTTTGGGATATTATTTTCTGAGCCCCAAAAGGCTAAATATTTTAAAAGCCTAGAAAATATTCCTTCAAATTTCCTAGTTGATTTCATGGAAGTTAGAAAATACTAACATGAAACACTAACTATACTACTGTATTTAATGCAGTATGGCCACATTTTTCTCTTATATTTATGACAACCATACACTACCACATTGAGGTATATAGAACCTTTCCTCTGTCCTCCGAGCCACTGACCTCTGCCACAAACCCTAATGCCATTCTCACACTGAATGATTTAGGTCATGCATTTCCAAATAAGTTGTTCCAAACCATCCACATCTGGAAAAGTTCCCCCATTAATCAGAGACTTAGAGGGAACAAAGAAAAAAACTGCCCCTTTGCACTCTGAAGGTTTGCTGAAAAATCAATTCACAAAAGGAGATTAATTGCAGAAAAAAAGCATAAAAATTAATTAATGTCACATAGAAGTGGGACCAGAGAGTGATTACCCTCAACTCTCAATGGGTTACAGAAGCTTTTATACCATCTTGAAGTTACAGAAAGAATGGGAGCTGGGAGCATGGCCCAAAACAGGTTATGGTGGAAAATCAGGTTATGGTGGCAAAACAGGTTATAGGAGGGAGAGAAGAGGAGGCCTGTCTGGGAAAGGTGGTCTTGTTACGTAGATGAAACATCACAGGTAGCAGACCTCAAAGAGAATACATGGTAAATGTTTCTTTCAGACCTTTAAAGAGGTAAGACTCTCGGTTAATCTTTTCTAAAGTGTCAACATGACTAGGCTGCAGTTCCAATTAATTCAAAAAAGCACTGATCTAGGTGTTGCTGTGGGGATATTTTACAGATTTAATTAAGCCCTAGTAAGTTGACTAAGGTAAGGGGTTTATCCTGGATAATCAGCTGGAAGTCCTTAAAAGCAGAACTAAGGTTTTCTCAAGGGAAGAAGAAACTCCTGCCAACTCTTGGCTCTACTTCTATGGTTGACCCTGACTGACAGAGAAGGAATGGATACTACCTCTGCCACTAAACTACATATATGTGATCTTTGGGCAAGTCACTTATTGGCTTTATGTAAAATGTATAAAATGCAAAACAATAGTGCGCAGCTCACAGCATTGTTGATATAAAATGTAATGTAAAACATTTAACACAAGGCTTAGTATATACAGTTGACCCTTGAACAATGTTGGCACCTACCCCCCATGCAGTCGATAATTCATGAACAACTGTTCATTCCCCAAAAACCTAAGTACTAATTTTCATGCGCGTCCATGTGAAGAGACCACCAAACAGGCTTTGTGTGAGCAACAAGGCTGTTTATTTCACCTGGGTGCAGGCGGGCTGAGTCCGAAAAGAGTCAGTGAAGGGAGATAAGGGTGGGGCCGTTTTACAGGATTTGGGTAGGTAAAGGAAAATTACAGTCAAAGGGGGGTTCTCTGGTGGGCAGAGTGGGGGTCACAAGGTGCTCAGTAGGGGAGCTTTTGAGTGAGGATGAGCCAGCAGAAGGAATTTCACAAGACAATGTCATCAGTTAAGGCATGAACAGGCCATTTTCACTTCTTTTGTGGTGGAATGTCATCAGTTAAGGCAGGAACCGGCCATCTGGATGTGTACATGCAGGTCACGGGAGATATGATGGCTTAGCTTGGGCTCAGAGGCCTGACATTCCTGTCTTCTTATATTAATAAGAAAAATAAAACAAAATAGTGGTAAAGTGTTGGGACGGTGAAAATGTTTGGGGGGTGGTATGGAGAGATAATAGGCGATGTTTCTCAGGGCTGCTTTGAGTGGGATTAGGGGCAGCATGGGAACCTAGAGTGGGAGAATTCTGAGAAGGGAAAGTGGTAAAAGTATTGTCCAGTCCTTTTTAAGTTGGTGGCTGAGCTTGCTGAGGTGTGTTTTTAAAAGACTATTAGTCTGTTCTACCTTTCCTGAAGACTGAGGACCATAAGGGATATAAAGGTTTCACTGAATACTAAGAGCCTGAAAAAATGCTTGGCTGATTTGACTAATAAAGGCTGGTCCGTTATCAGACTGTATGGAGGTGGGAAGGCTAAACTGAGGAGTTATGTCTGACAGAAGGGAATAAATGACTGTGGTGGCCTTCTCAGACCCTGTAGGAAAGGCCTCTACCTATCCAGTGAAAGTGTCTACCTAGACTAAGAGGTATTTTAGTTATCTCACTTGGGGCATGTTGAGTAAAGCCAATTTGCCAGTCCTGGGTGGGGGCAAATCCTCAAGCTTGATGTGTAGGGAAGGGAGGGGGCCTGAATAATCCTTGAGAAGTAGTAGAATAGCAGATAGAACACTGAGAAGTTATTTCCTTGAGGATAGATTTCCATGATGGAAAGGAAATGGGAGGTTTTAAGAGGCAGGCTAGTGGCTTGTACTATAGCATAGCCTGCCTTTGCTGGTGTGTGGCAATTAGGCCTGGTGGAACTGCCATCAATAAACTAAGTGTGATCAGGGTGAGAAACAGGGAAGAAGGAAATGTGGGGAAATGGGGTGAACATCAGGTGAATCAGAGAGATGCAGTCATGAGGGTCAGGTGTGGTATCCGGAATAATGTGGGAGGCCGGATTGAAGTCTTGGCCAGGAACAGTGGTAATTGTGGGAGACTCAACAAGGAGTGAGTACAGCTGAAGAAGCCGGTGAGCAGAAAGTATATGCATCAGGTGTGAGGAAGAAAATAGAATTTGGAAGTTATAAGAAATGTGGAGAGTGAGTTGAGCATAGTTTGTGATTTTTAGGGCCTTTAAAAGTATTAAGGCAGCAGCCGCTGCATGGAGACATGATGGCCAGCCTAAAACAGTAAGGTCAAGTTGTTTGGACAAAAAGGCTACAGGATGCAATCCTGGTGCTTGTGTAAGAATTCTGACTGCACAGCCTTGCCCTTCAGCTGTGTGTAATAAAATGGGTTGTGATGAGTCAGGGAGAGCTAGGGTGGGGGCAGTCTCTAAAGCTGTCTTCAAGGAACAGAAAGAGGAGTGGGGAAAGGATTTAGGATCTATGGGGTCAACTAGGTTTCTTTTTGTGAGTTTATATAATGGTTTTGTTAGGATGGCAAAACTAGGTATCTAAAGGCAAAATTATCTAACCATGCCCAGGAAGGAAAGGAGTTGTTTTGTAGAAGGGGTTGGGGTTTGAGAGATTAGTTGGACATGATTGGCAGGGAGGGCACGTGTGTTTTTATGAAGAATTATGCTGAGGTAGGTAACGGATGGAGAAGAAATTTGAGCTTTGGAGGGGGATACCTGATATCTTTTGGAGAATAAATGCTGAAGGAGCAGAAGTGTGTCTTGTTGAGAATATTCAAAGGAGGGGCTACAAAGAAGAAGGTCATCAATATATTGAATAAGGTGAGAAGCAGAGGGATGGAAAGAAAGTAAATCATGAGAAAGAGCTTGGCTGAAGTAATGAGGGCTATCTTTGAAACCTTGCATCAGTACAGCCCAGGTAAGCTGCTGGGACTGATGGGTGTCAGGGTCAGTCCAGGTGAAAGCAAAGAGAGGCTGGGATGAGAGGTGCAGGGGAATACTGAGAAAACCATCTTTAAGATCAAGAATGGAATAGTGAGTTGTGGAGGAAGGTATTGAGGACAAAAGAGTGTACGGGTTGGGCACTACAGGGTGGATAGGCAAAACAATTTGGTTGATAAGGCATAGGTCTTGAACTAACTTGTAAGGCTTGTCTGGTTTTAGGACAGGTAAAATGGAGGAATTGTAAGGAGAGTTTATAGGTTTTAAAAGGCCATGCTGTAGCAGGCGAGTGATAATAGGCTTTAATCCTTTCAAAGCATGGTGTGGGATGGGATATTGGCATTGAGCAGGGTAAGGGTGATTAGGTTTTAATGAGATGGTAAGGGGTGCATGATCGGTCGCCAAGGAGGGAGTAGAGGTATCTTATACTTGTGGGTTAAGTTGGGGGGGATACAAGAGAAGGACGCAAAGGAGGCTTTGGACTGGGAAGAAGGGCGGCAATGAGATGCAGCTGTAGTCTGGGAATAGTCAGGGAAGCAGATAATTTAGTTAAAGTGTCTCAGCCTAATAAGGGAACTGGGCAGGTGGGGATAACTAAAAAGGAGTGCTTAAAAGAGTATTGTCTAAGTTGGCACCAGAGATGGGGAGTTTAAGAGGTTTAGAAGCCGGGCCATCAATACCTACAGCAGTTATGGAGGCAAGGGAAACAGGCCCTTGAAAAGAAGGTCATGTGGAGTGAGTAGCCTCCGTATTGATTAAGAAGGGGACGGACTTACCGTCTACTGTGAGAGTTACTTAAAGCTCAGCGTCCGTAATAGTCTACAGGGCTTCTGAGGCAATCAGGCAGCGTCAGTCTTCAGCTGCTAAACCGAGAAGATCTGGGAAGGAGTCAGTCAGAGAGCCTTGGGCCAGAGTTCCAGGGGCTCTGGAGGAGTGGCTGCCAGGTGAGTTGAACAGTCCGATTTCTATCTGATTTCCAATGGGGTCCCACACAGATGGGACACAGCTTAGGAGGAATCCCGGGCTGTGGGCATTCCTTGGCCTGGTGGCCAGGTTTCTGGCACTTATTTCAAGCTCCTGTGGGAGGCGGTTCTGGAGGAACGCCTGGCCACTGCGGTTTAGGTGTTTGGAAGTTCTTGTGTGCTGGAGATGTGGCTGGGGTTTGTCTCACAGTGGAGGAAAGGAATTGCAACTCAGAAATATGTCACTACTTGGCTGCCTCTACTCTATTATTGTACACCTTGAAGGCGAGGTTAATTAAGTCCTGTTGTGGGGTTTGAGGGCCGGAATTTAATTTTTGGAGTTTTATTTAATGTCAGGAGTGGATTGAGTAATAAAATGTATATTGAGAATAAGACTGCCTTTTGACCTTTTAGGGTCTAGGGCTCTAAAGCGTCTCAGGGTTGCTGCCAAAAGAGCCATGAACTGGGCTGGGTTTTCCATATTTGATGAAAGAGCCTAAATGCTAACTGATTTGGGAGAGGTCGGTTAAAGAAAAAGGAGCATTAACCTTGACTATGCCTTTAGCTTCAGCTACCTTTTTAAGAGTAAATTGCTGGGCAGGTTGGGGAGGGCTAGTCATGGAATGAAACTGTAAACCAGACTGGGTGTGAGGAGGGGAGGTGATAAAAAAGATTATAAGGTGGAGGAGTGGAGGCTGAGGAAGAATGGGGACCTAGCTCAGCCTGGCGAGGAGCAGCCTGGGGAGGAGGGGAGAGGTCAGATATGTCTGTAGAAAAGGAAGATTAGAAAGAGTCAGCGACGCTTGGGGTTGGGACTGAGGGGACAGGTGGGAGGGAAAGAAGGAAGATTTGGGACGAGCTGCATTGGGCACAGAGACTAGGGAGAGACTGATGTGTGAAAGAATGCCTGGACGTCAGGCACCTCAGACCGTTTGCCCATTTTACAACAAGAATTATTTAGATCTTGCAAGAATTATTTAGATCTTGGAAAAATGGAAAGTGCTGTTTTCTGGTTATTTGGAACCACTGTCGAGTTTGTATGGGGGCATTGCAGAAGAAAATAAGGCATTTAGGTTTCAGGTCAGGTGTGAGTTGAAGAGGTTTTAAGTTCTTGAGAGCACAGGCTAAGGGAGATGGAGGAATGGAGGGTGGAAAGTTGCCCATAGTGAAGGAGGCAAGCCCAGAGAAAAGAGAGTAGAGACACGGAGGGAAGGAGTTCGGGGGTTCTTACCCTCCAGAAAAGTGGGAAAGGGGCCGGGGCATGGAAATAAGGGGTTGGGGCACAGAGATAAGACGTGGGGCATGAAAATAAGGGATCAGGGTGCAGAGATAAGAGGTCGGGGTGTGGAAATAAGGGATCAGGGTGCAGAGATAAGAGGTTGGGGCACAGAAATAAGGGATTGGGGTGCAGAGGTAAGAGGTCGGGGTGCGGAAATAAGGGATTTGGGGGTTCTTTCCCCCTAGAAAAGCGGGACTTGCCGCTAAGGGTGAAGGACCAAGGCAGGCATCCCTGCATGGTCCGACACCTCTGAAATGTGGCTGAATAATCAGAGAGGTCCCTGCAATGATTAAACACCAAGGGAAGGCTGCCTTCCCAGTCAGTGACTGGCGCCGGAGATTTGGGTCCACGGATAAAATGTGTCTCTTTTATCTCTACCAGAAAATGAAAGGAACTGAAATTAAGAGAAGGGAGAGATTGAAGTGTGGCGTCAAGATTGAAAGGAGAAAGAGGTTGAGGGATAGTGAGGGGAGGTTGGAGAAGAGAGTAAAAACAGGCCGCTTACCAGATTTGAAATTAGATGTTCCTTGGGCTGGTTGGTCTGAGGACCTGAGGTCATAGGTGGATCTTTCTCATGGAGCAAAGAGCAAGGGGACAGGGGATTGATCTCCCAAGGGAGGTCCCCCGATCTGTCACAGCACCAAATTTCATGCGCGTCCATGTGAAGAGACCACCAAACAGGCTTTGTGTGAGCAACAAGGCTGTTTATTTCACCTGGGTGCAGGCAGGCTGAGTCCAAAAAGAGTCAGCCAAGGGAGATAAAGGTGGGGCCGTTTTATAGGATTTGGGTAGATAAAGGAATATTACAGTCAAAGGGGGGTTGTCCTCTGGCAGGCAGAGTGGGGGTCACAAAGTGCTCAGTAGGGGAACTTTTGAGCCAGGATGAGCCAGGAGAAGGAATTTCACAAGACAATGTCATCAGTTAAGGCAAGAACAGGCCATTTTCACTTCTTTTGTGGTGGAATGTCATCAGTTAAGGCAGGAACCGGCCATCTGGATGTGTATGTGCAGGTCACAGGGGATATGATGGCTTAGCTTGGGCTCAGAGGCCTGACACTAATGTTACTGGCAGTGAATTCATAAGGGTCTGCGGCAACCTCAATTCTTGCCTCCTCAGAAGAAATCATTTGACTAAGGGGCATGAGGCAGAAGGAGAGACCAAGGCAAGATTTTTGCAGGAGTGAAAGTTTATTAGAAAGTTTTAGGGCAGGAATGAAAGGAAGTACAGTTGGAAGAGGGCCAAGTGGGTGACTTGAAAGACAAGTGCACTGCTTGACCTTGGACTTAGGGTTTTACATGTTGGCATACTTCCAGGGTGTTGCATCCCTTCTCCTCTGATTCTTTCCTCGGTGTGGGCTGTCTGCATGCACAGTGGGCTGCTAGCACTTGGGAGACCAGCACAACTCCAGTGCAGTGTGTTTTCTGGAGTTGTGTGCCTGCTCATTTGAAGCGTTCTTTCCTTACCAGCCAAATATTCTAGAAGATCATATACCAGTTAAACTCTACCATTTTGCCTCTTATGTGCATGCTTGAGCCCATTCATCCAACTCCTGAGATCTTTTCTCGAAGCTGCTGATCACTAGTTTCACGTTTTTTCTATCTACTGGGAGAATGCCTTTCCCTGGTGCCAGCTGCGACTAGTTATTATTTTAGAGAAACTTTTAACAGCTGCCTGATCATCACCTGATGGTGACCTGATATTCCTGGTGTGTGTGTCTTGGGAGGTGAGACCTCTCCTACCCTGTTCATGTTTGACTAGCTACCTACTATAACACTAGTAGCCTACTGATGACCAAAAGCCTTACCAATAACATAATCAGTTGATTAACACATAGTTGTATATTATCTATATTATATACTGTGCTTTAACAATAAATTAAGCTAGAAAAGGAAATGTTAAGAAAATCATGAGGAAGATATATTTACTATTCATTAAGTGGAAGTAGACTAATTTAAAATCTTTGTCCTAGTTGTCTTCATGTTAAGTAGGCTGAGAAGTAGGAGAAAAAATAGGAATTGGTCTTGTCTCAGAGGCGGCAGAGGAAAATCCATGTGTAAGAGGACTTTCACAGTTCAAACCGTGTTTTCAAGGGTCAACTGTAGTTCAACTAATATTTTCTGTTATTATCACATACTTCTAAAATAGGCGTTGATTAAAATAAATTTATTCTTATATATGTTACATCTTTGAAAAAGGTTTTTACTTTACTCCAGAGATATATCTCTATATCTATCTAGATTTATCTATATTTGTATCTAATCTATCATCTATCTATCCATATATATGTATCTTACATATATAAATTTGGATCAGGTATGCATTCACATTATGCTTGATTTATACTCACATCAGTTTCACATCAAATTTCACCTAAGAATGTTCAATTTAAGATATATTAACTTGGATTCTGAGTAGATTTTTGTTAAACAATCAACTTAAAAAACATTTTAACTTTCTGCAGAGATAGTAGTGAAAGTGGAAATGAAGGTGTGATCAACTGGTATTTGTCAGAGGTTAACAATCAGAAGTTCTTTTCAAATCCAGAGTGATCTGGCATATTATAGAATGTGCTTGATTTTCCAGTTGGACCATTTTTTAAGGCTTTTGCTAAAAATAAAATTTAAATAAATTCAACTAATTGTTTACCTTTTATATATCAGTATGTAAGAAACTCAAAGCTTTAATCTAACAATGTTTCTTCACCAACAGAACAAAATAAAGATTTTTTTTTTCAATTAAGAGATACAGCAAAAAGCCAATGCAATTTTTCTGAAAAGTTTTTGTTGTTGTTTATCTTTAGTGTAGGGGCCAAGGAAAAGCTTTCTGTCTGCCCTCTGAAGGTTTGCTGAAAATCACTGACAAAAGGTAGATTAATGGGAGAAAAGGCATATAAAATTTATTTGATCATAGTTTTATGTGACACAAGAGCCTTTAGAATCAAAACACAAAGATACAGGGGAAATTGTCCATTTTTATGCCTAGGGTCAACAAAGTATTGACAGCCATGTGGAAATACGATTGGACTAAAAGGGCATGATCTGATGCTAACCTAACAGACTAAGTGAGAAACCCAGCATGGCCTGGTCTAGATTCTTCCTCTCCTCTGTGCAGCATTCCTTCCTTGTGGGTATGAGGGAGGACACTCTCTGGAATGGGGGGTCTTATGACCTACACAAAAAGGCACAGGGTATGAGTTAGAGTAGTATTTTTAAGTTTGATGGCTGGCTTTGGGGAAAAGGGTTTCTGGTTTCTATGACCTGACTTAGGGAAGAGGGATGCTAGTTCCTCTGGCTAGCCTTAGGGGAGAATGAGAGTGAGAGACAGGAAAGCAGGGTGAGGTCAGAGAAAAACTTGCTTCTGAGGCCTTCATTTTGGAATATCATTTTCAGAGCCCCAAAATTAGCTATGGAGAGAAGCAAAATATTCATATTTCACTAGAGATTTTTTAATTTGATGAGCAACATCATCACGTCGAAAGACGAAAGTGATGCTCTTCTTAACCAAACTTAAATCAGGCTCCTCCAAATCCTCTTCTAGGCCACTCTAGAAGTGGCCTCCCCCAATCATTGACAGACATAAATATCCCAGTTTTAGCAAGAACCATGCTAAGTCAATTTTGAGACAATCTGCCACCTCGATCTGATCACCCTGACCTGCCTTCATCAAGAATCCTGGTAAGTTTGGCAAGAATCTTCCCTACCCTTGACAATTTCTCCTGGTATTTTCCACCACTTTCCCTCTCCCCTAACCTACTCCTTGACTAAAAATCTCCACTTGTTCTTTTCTGTATTTGGAGTTGAACCCAATCTCTCTCTCCTATTGTAGTCTTGATACCTATCACAACAGCCTTCAGATGTCAGAATACTTTTTTTCTCTAACAAGACCCTAAAAATAAATCAGAAGAGAGGAAGGTCTTTTTTGCCTCAGGCTTGCTGTATATATATGTGTACATGAAGTGATTCTAATAATACAAGGAGGAAAATTTAGGGAAATCATGAGTTTATGAAGATCGTATAACTGAAAGGGTAATCCTGCAGAGTTTCTACATTCTCTCCCTCTCACTCTTTTCCTTTTATGGTTACCTTGAAAAGGAGATGAATCTCTGTAATACTTAGCATTTGAAACAAACTGTTTAGTATTTTGCATTTCAATAGAAGTAACAGAGTATAAAAATAACCACAATCAACATTTTTAAAGCAAATTCATCCTACAAATAATAGTCTTGAAAGATGTTTTAATGCAAACTGACAGGCAAAACCTTATGCAATGAGAAGCTGAGTAACATTTTTCCTTCTGCATTATGTTGAAGATTTGCAGGTAGAATGATTCATATTGGAAAATATCTCAATTCTCTTTATATTGAAAATGTTTAGAAGAGAGAAAAGTTGGGTGGGTTGGAAGAGTGAGCTTGATGACTAATGTTTCATTTATTCTACCAATGAATAAGACAGAAAAATTAAAATGTCCTCACAAATCCTGTATACAAAAACTCATATTTCATGCTACCAATAATCTTAAAATTGTGTACCTGAAAAAGGGTCATGTGATACTATAGTGGAAGTTGCTATACTTTAACATTTTCAGTTTTAAAAATGATATACTTGATAAGATTTTTCTTAAAGAATAATCATATTTTTAATGAAATAATCATGTAAGAGAGACATGAATCTTAAAAAGGGAATATTCTAGATTTGTTAAGAGTTTAGAATAGAGAAATCAAAATGTTATTATGAGTTTGGGTGCATTAAATGGGCATTTGAGAAACCAACATTGGTAACTCCAAACATGTTCAGACTTTAACAATTATTAGTAGTTAATTTAAGTCCCTCTGAAAATAAATAGTTATCAGTTACCAAGAAGATAGGGTATTTTGGTGGGGGTAGTGGGAGAACTAAAGTGTCAAATGATGCCCCCAGATGGCAGACAGGATGGACTCCCTGTGACTCAAAAGTTAAAAGCAGAACCAAGGGGCCATGGCAGAGTAAGGGAGCAGTCATGCTGTGTCCTTAAAAAGTATTGCAGAATCTGTTTTCATGAACAGTTCCTGAAACCAAATACGGCTGGAAATCCCCCAGTTGACCACCAACAGACCACCTGGCACCAATCAACCAGCTTCCTGGAACCAGACAATTAAGACAGACTGGTGATTTGGGGCTTACAGGTCATCCAATCAACACTGTGATCCACACTCCCCTGATATTCCTCCCCTGCCCTGCAATTTTTGCCTTAATAATTTCTGACATGGTTTGGATTTGTGTCCCTGACCAAATCTCATGCCAAATGATAATCCCCAATGTTGGAGGTGGGGCGTAGTGACAGGTGATTGGATCATGGGGCCATGTTCCCCTTTGGTGCTGTTCTGATGGAGTTCTCACAAAATCTGGTTGTGTAAGATTGTGTGGCACCTCCCCTACTCTTCCTTCTACTCTGGCCATATGAGGACACCTGCTCCTGCTCTGCCTTTTTCCATGTGTAAAAGTTTCTTGAGGCTTCCCCAGAAGCTGAACAGATGCCAGCATCATGCTTCCTGTATAGCCTGCAGAAGCATGAGTCAATTAAACCTCTACTCTTTATAAATTACTCAGTCTCAGATATTTCTTTATAGCAAAGCAGGAATGGGCTAATACAATCTTCTACTCTCCAGTCCTCTTTGGACCACACTTGTGTTTTACATTGGAGGCTGTGTCTTCCCAGGCTATAGATTCTTTTAGAAAACAAAGTTCTTTTGCCTCCATGGATCTAATTTGTCTTTTGTTAAAAAGGGAAAAAAAAGAATCTTTATTTTTAGTAACTTCTAACAGAATTTTTTAAAATTAGTAGACTTTATTTCTAGAGCAACTTTATTTAGTTTTACAGAGAAATTTGGCAGAAAGTACAGAGCCTCTATATGTATCAACTCTCATCGTTCCAACAAACACACACAGTTACCCCATTACATTTTGAATCAATGTTGTATATAATTAATGACCCAATATTGATGTTATTAAATAATGTCTATAATTTACACTAGAGTCTCTTTGTGTTATACCACACAGATAATTTTGATTATTAAATAACATCTTTCACTATTTAAAAACTACTTACAAGAAATTGGCCATAAAGTTAAAAACCAGTGGAAAGATAAGTTCAAATAATCAGTATGCTTTATATACTCACATAACTAATCTTCCATTTTTTCTCATACTTACATTCTAAATTGGATGTAGAAGAGAATAGGGCAGAGCCCTTCATATCTGAAATCTAGTCTTATGTTTCTAATTGGAAACCAAATCTCTTAGGATTATTCTTTCTTTCTTCACCAATTTATCTGGTGCTCACAACCAATTTTATTTTTGTTTATAAGCAGAAAAATGAAAGGGGTTGCACAATTTAAAGGCCACAAATACATAGACTTAAGGCTCAAGATAAAAAAAAAAAATTCCAATGATCAGGATTACCTAAAGATGAATGTTTTATCTTTGAACATGATCACTTTTCAAAAGGTTTCAAGTAAGTGCCCAACTAAACCATGGATCCATTATCATTGCAACAATTAGTCTATATTGGATAATTAGAAATAATTTCATGTTTGGAATTAGCATATAAAAGTCAACTCAAGGCAATGGAAATAATAATTGTCTTATGATATCTTTGTTATTCATTTTCTTCCTTAAAGAAACAAATAGATTATCTATTAACAGGCTGTTAGTAATAAACCCAAGTGAAAGCCAATAAAAAAATTTAGTGCTGTCATTTCTCCACAATAAAACAAAGTCAACAAATTAGAAATCTACTTGTCCAAATAGATCATCAAAATAACTTTTATATGAGTGTGTGTTTTAAGGAACTGTTTTGTGATTAGTGTAATGTTAAATTATAATTAAAATTATAATAGTTTATTTTCAGAAATAAGGTGTAAGTAAGAGGTAGTGATTAACTTTAACTTTTAATAATAATTTAGATCTAATACTGTAATAAATTAATTAACAGCATCATCAAGGAGACCTATAATGTTTTCTTAAAGTCAGACTAAAAACTAAATAGCAGGTCTATGATTTGCACCTAAGTGATTATAAAAGAACTAAAACATCTCACACTAATAGTTGAAATTACACTGTACCCCTTAAACCACTCAGTGTTTTCTCTGTACAATTAACACCAAGCATGCCCCTATCCATACATTCTTAATGACTGGCAACCAGTTCCAGCTTCTAAATTGAAATAACAGCAACTACACCTTTCTTCACCCACAAATGCAAAATAACATGCAGACCACACAGCTGGCATCAATTAACTCTGATTAAAAGCATTATCATTGATTTGGCATTGGAGTTTTTATTCCCATCCCTTTTGTTCAACAGTGTCACTCAGCCAATTTCATTTACATCAACTAAATACTAGCATAGAAAAGAATAAGCAAAAAATTATCTAAGAAAATACAAATTTTAAAATACTAAAACATCAACCCCATCTATTTTCTATTTCAGTTCTTTCTGGAATGTAGCCAAATATAAACATTTAAAATGTTAAAGATGTTTTGAGACATTTTTTGATAAATGGCTTATTTCAATTGACTAGATTCAAAACAAATACATCATGTCTATGAACAAACATTGAATAGTGCTTATGCAAGATAATCAGAACTAAGTGGGAAATTATCTCAAAATGTAAAACAGCCCAATTTCACTTTATGGCCTAATTTAACATGAGCAGACCACTTAGTCTGTCAAAGGCCCTTGTTTCCAAAGAGTACTGTAACGATGTACACACCTGCTTGGAGCTAACTGTAGCATTAACTACCTCAATTGCAAAATGTTAACAAGCAAGTGCACATACTAGGGAAGATTTGAGCCACCAGCTAATGCACATTTTTCTGGACATTATTTAACAGGACACAGTTATAGTCTTAATCCAAATATTCTTTGCAGTGGAGCGGCTAAAACATAAAAACATAAAATAAAACTTTTGGAGATTCATTTAAGATAGGTCTTTTCTACTTAACAGTTCTTTTCTTAAATAAAAATATTTAGCTATCTGTAATCTTTTTCTAAATTTTGTTATACATATATAATTAACATATATAGTCATTTATTTATACTTACACATACACATACCTAAGAGACAGAAAAAAAAAAAATGCCTGTGTTAGAACTCTTGTCTACCTACAACTCTCAGCACGACACACACAAAAAAATTACAACTTTGTCATGAATACTTCCTAACAAGATTACTTTTGTGAGGTTACAAAATTTCCCTAATAATCTATCATGACTCTATCAAAAGACTTTTAAGAGATTAAGTAAAAAATATCCTCCAATCCTACATTTAGAATTATGTTAGAAATTTGGGCTTGCCAGGCAGCAAGAACAGATGAGATATCAAGAATTCTGGGTTTTAATTCTGGATCAAAAACTTTAACACATGTCATTCTCATCACAAGTCAAACTGGAATAATCTCTGCTCCTTCATGAATAACTTAGTAAAAACTACACCAGTCCACGTCCTGAACACAGGCACTTGTGTAGAATCAAGTAGCAAAGGCCTACTGTAGGCAGAACAACAATTTCAGAAGTGATCTCTACATCTTCCCAACAAATTTTCCATTTTCACCTGAGTTGCTGAAGTTACTCAATCTGGAAATCTGGGTGGCATTTTTGACACCTTTCCCTCCACCCGCCCAACCAAATCCAAAAGTTTTAGAGGTGCTCCTAAAATCTGTTGATTTTTCTTTTTCTCACTATTTTTCTGTATAAGTCTGTCATTATTGCAACAGTCACCTAAAATGGTCTCCTGCCTTCATTGTTGCCCTTTTCAATCCACTTCACTGCTCTGCCAGAGAGTTTTCAAAAGCTGCAAATATGGTATTGACCCTTTCGCACAAAATTCTTCAAATAGCTCCTCATTGCCTGGATGATCAAGCCAAAAATGATGGACTTGACTTACATTTTCTGCCATAAAACTACTGTCACCCCATACCTTCACTCCATCCTTCTCCACCATCCCCAGCTCTTTGCACACAGTCTTTGTTTTAGTCATGTATTATTGTTTTTATTTCATTTATATTGGCAATCTGTAGGCTTTGAATGATATTTTCCAAGCCTAAAACATTTACCTGCATCTCTTTCTTCTTTGATTTGTTCTCGGGGTAGTGGTCCCTTCTCATGAGAGGCTCTCCCAGTATCAACAGACATATGTTAGAAACCCAGTTTATGTGCTTCAGAGTATCATTTATCACTTTGACAAAGTTGCCTGTTTTTTGTCCATTTCCTCGCTGACTATAAATGTTATGTCATAAGGAATCATATCTGTCTTGTCTGCTATTTTATCACCAACCCCTGACACACAGTAGTAGTCAATATGTGTAACATTAAGCAAGTAAATAAAACAATCTGTAAAAATTAATGATCAGCTTTAGTTGGAAAAGAAAAGAGTGACAGGAATGTTAGAAGTGGGTGTTTATGGGAGTCAAGAGTAATGAGAGGCAGAATAACTCTTTGTTTCCTTCTTACTCTCCGGAGAAAGTGACCATCTCTACATAATATGGTAAAATGGGAATAACAGCATTGTCATCAAAAAGAGTCAAACTTGGTAAAATGTTTAAGGAAGTTTATTTTGAGCCAAATATGAGTGACCAAAGCCTGAGTCAGTTTCAAGAGGTCCTGAGAACGTGAACCCCAGGTGGTTGGGTTACAGCTTGATTTTATACATTTTAGGGGGACATAAGTTATAGGCAGACGTCAGCCAATATATGTAAGTTGCACATCGTTTCAGTCCGGAAAGTTAGGACAACTTGAAGCAGGTTATGGGTGGATTCAAAGATTTTCTGATTTGCAATTGATTGAAAGAGTTAAGTTATTATCTAAAGACCTGGAATCAATATAAAGAAGTGACTGCGTTAAGATAAGGGATTGTGGAGATCAAGTTTCTTATGTAGGTGAAACCTCCAGGTGACAAGCCTCAGAAAGAATAGATGGTAAATGTCTCTTACGAGAACTTAAAAGGTGCCAGACTCTCAGTTAAATCTTTTCTGGATCAGGAAAATACCTGGAAAGGGAAGGGGGTTCTCTACAAAATGTAGATTTTCCCCATAAAAGACAATTTTGGAGGACGATTTTAAGATATGTCAAAGAAATGTATTTTGAGATGAAATACTTCTGTTTCTTTCAGGCCTTACTATCTGTCACGTGATGCTGTACTAGAGTCAGGTTGAAATTTGGTATCTTATTGCTGGAAAGAGTCTGTTTTATCTGTTTAAAATCTGTTTTAATGTTAGTGCTGGTCAGTTGTGCCTGAATTCCAAAGGGAGGAAGAAGCATAATGAGGCATGTCTGACCACCCCCAACCCCTTCTCACCATGGCCTGAACTAGTTTTTCAAGTTTACTTTAAAGTCTCCTTGGCCAAGAGGAGGGGTCTAATTCAGTTGGTTGGGGAACTTCGATTTATTTTCAATTCACAGTCTGTCTCACAGGATTTTCATGAAATTAAACAAATTAGTATTTGAAAGCACTTAGAAATATGTCAGACACTTCCTAAGTGCTTCTGGATATGTATTGCAAAATAAAAATTACATCAGACAGGCTAAAAAGGAAATACTTTATTCAAAATTATTGCAATGGTAAAGACAGACTATTGCATTAGAGGAGAAAGATGGAACTCAATTCTATTAACATGAATGACAGAAAAGTTTATAAACACTGGGATGAGCTAGTAGAGAAGTACAGGAGGATGCTAGAGGAGGTTGGTCAATATGATCAGGCTATCCATATTTTCTGATTGTCTCTTATTGAAGTTGTGCTTCTACTTTCCCACAGAGACTGGGAAATGGGGAACTATCTTTCTTGATGATAGTGATGGCTTCCAAGCCCTCGAGAAAGATATTCCTAGGTTGCAGAAAATTTACGTCTCAAAAAGGCAGAGAAATAATTTACAAGTTTTCTAAAGTAAATACTCTTTAAAAAAAAAGGGTGGAGGAAGATCAGGAATTAGAAAGAACCCTATCTAAAATTTAGTCAAGCTGAGAGAAACTCATTTAGGCTACCTTGGTCAGTATCAACCATTATACTATTAACCAAAGGGTAGAAATGAAGGTAAATTAACTTGATTTTTTTAGATGTTACTGAATATACTTTTTTTATGTTTCTGATAATCTTGTGCACATACCAACTACGGTCAATACATTTTTGAAATTAAAGTACCATTTTATACTGCAGGAGTCTTTGCTAGCTCCATAAAATATGGCATAAAGTCAGAATTGGAGCTAATGAGAACATAATGACATGTCCCTTCAGATAGTGGCAAAAGGCAAGAGAAGGGTAAGAATGAATGAATTAATTAATTGTAGGTCACACCAAATGCATATCACTTAACTCCAGGATAAAAATTATGGACTGTTAATCTGCAAGCCACCAAATTTTAGACCATTAAAATGTATTATTTCTCCTAGGGAGGAGTGTTTCTCATTCTAAAAGATATTTGAGTATTTGAATAAGCCTGTCTGAGAAGTTACTCATCACCTTCAACTCACCGAATTTTAATTATCAACATATCAAACCATTTGATATGTTTCCAACTTTGCTAAAAATGTCATAAACTTCATGTCATAACACAGACAACTACTATTTAATCAGAAGATAATGGGCTAAAATATGACACCTGCTGATTAAATTTCATCATGTAATTTTAATATTCAATGGCAGCTTTTGTGTATATTCATATTTAGGAGAAGCAAACATGACTGAATCCATAGACTATGTTCAGCTACAATTGTAGTGAATATCTGCTAATTATCTTAATGATTCCGTAATAGATCACTAATTGTAGCAGGAGAAGATCAGAGGAAATTCAAGGCATAAGTGAACAGTAACAGACTCTATTCTGGACTGGCTCCACCTAAGACAGAAAAAAGCAACAGCATCAGACAGTGACAGTGAGTTTGAACACTATATTCTTCCTATGTTTTCTATTTTTTCCTGCTCAATTTTTCATGTATAGAGTTGAAGCACCACTCCTCTACTGCCTATGTACATATATAACTTCCAAGTTTACCACACTGATTCTAATCCCTGTGTATTAGTCTGTTCTCACACTGCTATAAAGAAATACCTGAGACTAGGTAATTTATAAGGAAAATAGGTTTAATTGGCTCATGTTTCCATAGGGTGTACAGGAAACATGGCAGCATCTGCTTCTGGGAAGCCTCAGGAAACTTTCAATCATGGCAGAAGGCAAAGGGGGAGTGAGGCATCTCACATGGAGGGAGCAGGAGGAAGGAGTGGGGTGCCACACACTTTTAAATGAACAGATCACTAGAACTAACCATCATGAGAACAGCACCAACAGGGATATCCACCCCCATGGTCCAATCACCTCCTACCAGGACCCATCTCCAATATTGGGGGTTATAATTTGACATGAGATTTGGGTAGGGACACAGATCCAAACAATGTCATTTTGTTCCTGGCTTCTCCCAAACCTCATGTCCTTCTCATATTGCAAAGTCTACTCATGCCTTCTCAAGAGTGCCCCAAAGTCTTAACTCATTTCAGCATTAACTCAGAAGTCCAAAGTCCCAAGTCTCTTCTGAAACAAGCCAAGTCCCTTCCACCTATGAGGCTGTAAAATGGAAAGCAAGTTAGTTACTTCCAAGATGCAATGCGGTATAGGCATTGGGTAAATACTCCCATTCCAAAAGGGAGAAATCAGCCAAAATAAAGAGGCTACATGCCCCATGCCAGTCTGAAACCCAGCAGGGCAGTTATTAGATCTTAAAGCTCCAAAATAATCTCTCTTGACTCTACATCTCACATCCAGAGCACACTTGGGCAAGCAGTGCACTCCCATAATCTTTGGCAGCTCTGCCCCTGTGGCTTTGCAGGGTACAGTGGCCACAGCTGCTCTCATGGGCTGGCGTTGAGTGCCTGGAGCTTTTCCAGGTGACAGATGCAAGCTGCCAGTGAATCTACCATTCTGGAGTCTGGATGACAGTGGCCCCCTTCTCACAGCTCCATCAGGCAGTGTCCCCGTGGGGACTCTGTGTGGGGGCTCCAACCCTACATTTTCCCTCTACATTCCCTAGTACAGGTTCTCCAGGAGGGCTCTGCCCCTTCAGTAGTCTTCTGACTGGACATCCAGTCTTTTCCATACATCCTCTGAAATCTAAGCAGAGGCTCCCAAGCCTCAACTCTCACACCCTGTACATCTACAGGATTAACACCACATGGAAGCTGCCAAGAATTATGGCTTGCATCCTCTGAAGCAGTGGCGAGAGCTGTACCTTGGTCCCTTTGAGCCATGGCTGGAACTGGAGCAACCAGGATGCAGGAGCACTTTCCTGAGGTTGCACATGGTAGCAGGGCCCTTGGTCTGGCCCATGAAACCATTCTTCCCTGCTTGGCCTCTGGGACTACGATGGAAGGGGCTGCTGTGAAGGTCTCTGAAGTGGCTTCAAGGCCTTTTGCCCATTGTCTTTGATATTATCACTTGGCTTCTTTTTACTTATGCCAATTTCTGCAGCCTAATTGAATTCCTCCCCTGAAAATGGGGTTTTCTTTCTACCACATAGGTGGGCTGTAAATTTTTCAAACTTACATTCTGCTTCCCCTTTAAATATGAATTCCAGTTTTACATCATATCTCTGCCTATGCATATGAGCATTTGTTGTTAGAAGCAGCCAGGCCACATCCTGAATGCTTTGATACTTAGAAATTTCCTCTGCCAGATACCCTAAATCATTACCCTCAAGTTCAAATTTCCACAGATCCCTACAGCAGGGGGGCACAATGCCTCCAACCTCTTTGTTAAGGCATAACAAAAGTGACCATTGCTCCAGTTCCCAATAAGTTCCTCATTTCCATCTGCAGCCTCCTCAGTGTGACCATCTGTCCATATCACTATCAGCATTTTGGTCACAACAATTTAACAAGTCTCTGGGAAGTTCCAAGTTTTCCCTCATCTTTCTGTCTTCCTCTGAGCCTTCCAAACTCTTCTAACCTCTGCCCGTTTTCCAGTTTACGAAGCCACTTCCACATTTTCAGGTATCTTTATAGCAATGCCTTACTCTGTGGTACCAACTCTCTGTGTTAGTCTGTTCTCACACTACTATAAAGAAATACCTGAGACTGGATAAAGTATAAAGAAAAGAGGTTTAATTGACTCACAGTTCCACAGGCTGCACAGGAAGGATGGTAGCATCTGCTTCTGGGGAGGCCTCAGCAAACTTTTAACCATGGTGGAAGGCAACAGGGGAGTGAAGCATCTCACATGGTGGAAGCAGGAGGAAGTGAGGGAGATGCCACACACTTTTAAGTGACTAGCTCTTACGAGAACTCACTCAGAACTCATGAGAACTAGCACCAGAACAGTACTAATGGGGAAATCCACCCCCACGATCCAAATACTCCCACCAGACCCCACCTCCAACACTGGGGATTGCAATTCAATGTGAGATTTGGGTGGGGACACAGATCAAACCATATTATCCTGGTTCCCTTCAATCTCTGTTTCCCTCTCCAGTCTATATCATCTAATATACCCAGAAATATCTAAGATAAATTTTTCTCTTTTTTTTTTCATTGAACTGAAACCTGCAAGTCATTATGTGACTATTTTGTTGCTACATTTTTCATCTTAACTCACAAGAGTTTCAATCATGAATTATCTATAATGTATCTCAGATCTAACTCCCAACACCCTACAAAATGAGGGGAGAAAATCTCTAAGCTCATCACTCTTTCTCTCTGAGAAGGTCAATCACTAGAACTTAGGTCACAGCCTGGGCAATACGGTGAAACCCCATCTCTACAAAAAAATACAAAAAAATTAGCCAACCATGGTGGCACATGCCTGTAGTTCCAGCTACCTGTGGGGCTGAGGTGGGAGGATCCCTTGAGCCTGGTAGTTTGACCTATGATCATGCAACTGCACTCCAGCCTGGGTGACAGTAAGATTCTGTCGAAAAAAATAAAAAACTTAGGTCAAACAGAAAATCCATGTTTAAGATGTTTATTTTTAAAATATTTTAAAGCATCACAGGACTACCCATAATAAGTTTACAGGGAAGTGAAAATAAATGAAAGTAAGATGTGCTCCTAATACAACTCGGGTTGTCATTTTGGGTCTCTCTCTTTTTCAATGATGGTAGTTTCCAAGTCAGGCTTATACATATGCTAAAACTACAATGCGGTTGGAGTAATGAAATCTGGATGTGGGCTGATCTGAGCACTTAAATAAAATTTGAAATCCTTAATAAATTCTCACATTCTGAGTTACTCTTACCTTAAAAATATCAGCATCTATTGAATGGATAAATGTGTAGAGTAACAACTCCATAGAAAAGTAAGACAATCAGTTTGTCAAAAAATATTTATTGAGCACTAGCAATGCAATAAGTGAGACAGGAGTAGTTCTTACCCTCATAGAACCTATAATTTTGTGAAAAGGACAACATTAATCAAGTAACTGTAAGTATATTGAGGGATGTCAGAGTAAAGTACAAGGGAAGTCAAAGGCTAAAAGAAAGAAGTGAGATTTAAGTGAAACTTGAAAAATTATTGGCAAACACTTCAGTGAAATACATCTGTGTCAAGTTTCTAGTGAAGTATGCCAAGTAATCATTAGACCCATATTCGGTTTTGCCCTCAAAAGAGACCACTGGACCACAATTGCAAATTAAAGAGAAGTCATCAGCATTAACATGTTAATCATAGACATGGAAACAAATGAAATTACCAAAGGAAGGGGCATAAATGAAAGGAGAACAAAAATAATTAAAAACGTGCACGTAAGTAAATCTTGAGATTTTTTTTAGAAGACAAGTCACATGCCAGATCTCCTTGTTCCCTTCCACTCTGATGGTGCAGGCATGCGTTTTCTTTCTGAATTCCCCAATCACTTTATCTCTGTCACTGATCTCTCTTTTGTCACTGAATTCAACAAAAGTTTTTGTTGCAAATAATTTATCTCAGTTTTGTCCACCTCAGGGGCACTTAGAGTAATACCCATAGTCCATGAAATAGCTTAGAAGACCCCATTGGATTTTGTACTTGTACTCCATTACTTTTTTATTCCATCTTCTCCTCATTCTTTCTCTTTCAGCTATGCTGGCCTCTTTGCTGTTTCTTGGCAACACCAGACACATTCTTATTTTGGAGTTTTGCACTGATTGTTCCGTACTGTCTAAAACACTCTACTTTCAGATTTATACCCATCTCTCTCTCCTCCTTCAATCACTTTTAATCAATTGTCACTTTATATAAGGTTGCAACAATCCCAACTTCCCTAAGCTCCTTGGTTTGTTCACTTCCCTACAGTACTTTGATATTAATATATTCTAGTTACTAAGGTCATTCAATAAATGTTCTTAATAATTTTTGATGAATAAATAAATGGATACATGAATGAATAGATGAATGTGTAAAGAACCCATTTGCTCCAACTTCTGGCAACTTAACTGTAGGTAAGTCCATACATATCTCATGAACTATAACAATGCAGTAAATATTGTTTTGCAATAATGTACAACTTACCAAAGCGCTAGCATACTAATAAAGTAATTTAAAGCAGACTCTCTGAGAGTTTAAATCTTTGCATATCCTGCCTGAATGCAGATTAGATGTTTGTAATCAATGGACATAGAAAGGAATCAGATTTGAAGTCTGTTCTCACCATCTCTTATTGCACCACAATTCTTGATTCCAAGAGCTGTTTCAGAAGTCTTAGCAAACTAATTCTCAATGGTTACTTTCAAAGTAAACACCAAAAAGAGTGGGCTGATATATCAAAGAGTTTCTGTCATAGGTTTGTCACACTACCTAAATGGAACTATTTTCCTTTACCTGTGATTTAAAATGAAGAACTAAAGATCCTGCATTAAACAGTTATTCATTAGCCCAAATAATTATAGAAAATAGTAGGATAAGTACCTCTAGGTCAGAGGATACTCTAAACATGTGTACTAGTAATCTTCAGTAAAAAGTCATGCCTAATTCCATGTTAAATGAGCATTTGAGGCTAGTAGCCACCATTTTTTAAAAATAAAGATAGAGGTATTTATTTAGGTATCCTCTAAAGGTATCCTCATTTAGGTAGCCTCTCTAGGTTTCCTAACAAATTATTTTAAACTTTCTGATCAACAAAATAAAGTTTGAACATAATTCTAATTTAATGATTATTTTTATATCATTAATTTCTCATTTGGAGGATCACAATCCAAAGTTTTACTAATGAATATATAGTGAATGTAAGGTAAAAATGCTTGCCTTCTTTCTGTCCATGTTTCATTTGAAAATGGAAAATTATCAGATTTGCTGCAAATCAATCCCTTGTACTCTGTGGCTTCAATTCTGTCTTTAATGTTACCCTTGGCTTTAAAGATACATTCTTTACTGGGGTGAAGACACAGCCAACTAGAAAGTTCAATAGCTCATTTTGAGCTGGTGAGTTTATAACCATCAGTCTTATTCTAATGAAGTTCCTATTTTAAATAATTTGATAAATTAGTATAGTCTTATCTAGAGAAGCACCACTGTGTTCTATTAAAATTTAATTGCATAAGTATATAAGAAGCAGTTTTTGAATCCTGTAAGGCTTGATTTAAATTAACCAAGTAAAGGATGAGATAGAAACATGCAATTTAGTCATAAAAACAAATATAACAATGAAATACAGACACCTACGGTGAGAACACAAACACTAAATAACTCATGAAACACAGCCCAATGGGACATTTAATTTCAATGTGTTTATTGAAAAGCTCACCAGCTGCGAAGTCCCTGTTAAGAAATGAGCTGGACTCAAATGTGCCTCTCACAGTAACTAATTGTGATTTCAGTTACTTCAAAATTGGAATATAGAAATATATTGTATTAAAAAGGTGAAATAAAGTTTTAATATCTAAGAATAAGAATAATCCTGGTCTCAGGTAGATGCTGTATGCTTCTAGTGAAGACACTGTGAGGGTGATCATGCTACATTTGCTTTGTACAGAGATAAATTGTCTTATAATTTTAATCTATACATCTAGACCAAACAGCTATTTCACAAATGAATTCCTTTTGTGATATGAAGCCAATAAGATGAATATGGGTGAGAAAACATACTAGCATTACTTTAAAAAATCCTGTAAGTTCATGTCTTCCTTTTATTAGTCAGTGAGAACATAAAGAACAGTACATTTCACTTCACTTACCAACATATTGAGAGATGAGCCTCCAAAACCATTTTTAGTAGCTAATATTTAAAAGGCTGAGAAATTCTCTAAATCTTTAACATAGTAGTTTATGATCATTTTTGGTAAAACCATGCAATAGCTTGTCAACCTCTTCTGCATAATCCCTGAGCAAAAAGGTGGTATAAGGAAAATGTCACATTTTAGCATAAAAGAGGGTTGACTACTTTTCTGAGATTTTTAATTGTAGAGGAACATTACAAACTTCTCTAAGCCTTATCTCATTCTGAAAAAGGACTTTAACACCTGTATTGTACAGTTGCATTAGAAGGAACTTCTAATTTGAGCATACCTAATACAGTGCCTTGTCTTAAACTTAATTTTTTTTTCTTCATAGTGACATGAACATTTTATTGCTGGGTTTTAAAATAAAATTCCAGATCATCTAGAGCCTCTGATGGCATGCATTAATTAAAGTGGAAAACACTGAAGTTGCTGGGGAAAATCACTAGGCTGAATTTACCATTATCTGTGCTTTCACACGTAGTAGAAACCGTCAAGTAGAAGAGTATGTCCAGCACTTGCCTCAGAACACATAAACAAATGTCTTGCTTCCAGCTCTATCCCTCTGTAGTATTTTTTGAGGTCTGACTTCAGAGTCTTTAGTTGTATCATAGCTAGTCCAGGATGACAGGAAAACAAAGGAGGAAAAAAAAGCAAAGAGGAAATATTTTGCCTTCCTGAAGTTAAGGCTGTGTTGAACCGAATAAGGCTATACTTCTGTGAGTTTCTACAAGATATTCTGCACATCCCACCCATAGTTGTAAGAGAGAATCTTCTAACGATATTCCCTCAAACAACAGTGAGGTAGTACATATTTTGGCTATTAAAAATGATAGATACATATCTATCTTGGCCAGACGGGGTGACTCATGACTGTAATCCCAGCACTTGGGAGGCTGAGGTGGGTGGATCACCAGGTCAGGAGTTCAAGACCAGCCTAGCCAACATGGTGAAAACCTGTTTCTACTAAAAATACAAAAATTAGCCAGGAGTGGTGGTGGGTACCTGTAATCCCAGCTACTTGGAAGGCTGAGGCAGGAGAATCACTTGAACCTGGGAGGTGAAAGTTGCAGTGAGCCAAGATCATGCTACTACACTCCAGCCTGGGTGACAGAGCAAGACTCCATCTCAAAAAAATAGAAAAAATTATCTGTCTGTCTGTCTGTCTGTCTATCTATCTATCTATCTATCTATCTGTCTGTCTGTCTATCTATCTATCTATCTATCTATCTATCTATCTATCTATCTCACTCAAAAGCCAAGGTCTACTCTAAACTTCCTAATATTTGACCTGCAATTAAACATGTATTAAATCTGGTACCTGCTCTATCTTTTCTTCAGTGTATGATACAGCTCATGAGTTGGATTTGTAATATCATCTGCAAAAATCTTCTAGATGATGTCATGTGTCCCCCAAGCAATGGAATTTATTTTATATACTGTGCAAACACCTGCATTGCTCTCTTGAGAAGTAGGATACAAGGACTAGAGAGATAATCTATACACTCTGGCAACAGAGAGACCTTAAGCATTTCATCTCTAAAAGGGCTATTAATTACTCAAGAACTAAGAGGTATCAAAGAGCCAACACTGTGAAACTCCTTCACATTCCTCAAGCACAGAATATCTTCTATTCCCAATGCCTTTCTACTCTGAAAAGAGTCCAGTGTAAATTTATGCAAGGTGTTACTGTGGGAGTGTTAAGATAAACAGGAAAATGTTGCAGAAACTCCAAAACAACTAAGGCTTTTTAAAGCTAATCTCTTCAGGATTAATAAATTACTTTTTTCTTCGATTTGATCAAAGGTTTCCAAATTTGTTTTAAAGTCCTCTTTTAAATAATTTACAAATGGACTTACTAATATTAAAAGCTTAATATATTATAATTGGCTGAAGACTTGCCTTATAAATTATTGTTATTGTTCTATCAGTATAATTATAGTGAACATGAGGAAGATGTTTAAACTGCTGGAATACTAGCTTTGAAGGTATTATGTACAATACAGACAAAATTTAATGTAAAAATTATCTGAATTATAAATTCTATTCAATTATTATAATTGCTTGATTGTGATTATTATAAGGTATATTTTTTAAGAAAGAGATTTGTGTTATGCCTGAAATTTAAACAATGTAACTGAATCACTGCTACTCCCATCTCTGAGCCTTCAGAATGCATTTAAAAATCTAAAATTATAAAGACAGACTCACAAAGGACAATGCCAGATATAAAGATGAAAAGAACTTCAAGATAGAGCCTACTACCTAAGAAATCTCGTAGCATTATTGCTTAATCCTGTTCACTCATTCAGTCATTTAATATTTGTTGACCACATACTATGTTGCAAACATCAAAACAGGTTTTCTGCCTTCATGTAATTTAGAATCTAGCAAAAATAAATAAGTAAAGATAGACTTTGAAAAACTATTAGAGGTCCAGTTTTGTTAAGGAAAAGAACAGAGATCTATGTAATCATGATAACAGGAGCAAAACTAGTGGAAATTAGAGGTTTTACTTCAGTAAATGATACTTAAGCTGACAAACCAAAAGGGAGTTTTGCACCCACTCAGAAAAACATTATCATCTACCCAAAAAGATAATCACCAGAAGGAAAAGATCTGAAATTGAAGCTTCTCCTTCTCCCTATCTAACTGCCCTATGCTTCCCAACAGACAAAGCTACATGAACTTGGACTTGGGGAACCCGCAAAATGACTCATTGCTTTTCTCTGGAGTAGGTGCAACCAGAAAATAGAGGAACCCAGTTTATTTCAAATAGCTAACTCATTCCAGTTTATGGATAAGAAGCTATTGATTAAATCCTTCTCTTATGCTTTTTTTTTTCCCAATAAAGATGAGAATTAGTTGTGGTAGTTTAAATGTTAAGCCGTTATGGTCACATAGTTGATACTTGTCTTTGTATATATTAAATCATTTTAACATGCATTTAGCTAATGGAACATTTCTAGAAACTGCTTCGAATACCTGAAGTTTTATGCATGAAAGCTTACTGGTGTTGATAATCACACTATCACCTAATTGCTTCTTAAATTCTTAAAGTAACAGAAGTTACATAATGTGTATGTTTCAAAATTGGTAGATTCAGGAATAGCATTATTAAGATATGCATAATGATTCAATACAATTCAATCCAACAGACATCACTGAGCTGCCGTTATGTACATAGCACCGTTCCAGGTGTTGTGGGAGACTTAGAGATAAAATGTTTCTTTGCCTGAAACTGTTTTCTTGATTAAGATCTTTGGCCTCTGTAAGTTTCTAGTATTCCAGGGGATATACAACCTCAGGTGTCTTCAATGAGCAGATATTCTATACTGATTTTGTAAAGCACTTTATGATTCATTGATTACCTTACTTTGTTTCTTTGCTTCTATTTACTTTGTCTTTAAAACTCCTTTGTTTTAGCTTTGTAAAATAAAAACTAATGTCTTTGGTTTGTAGCCTTTTGTCTTTTTGGATATACTTATATAAAGTTAAAAATTTTCATCAAATTATTGTTTTAGCAGCACTTTACATATTTCATATATTTTTCTTTTTATTGAATTCTAAATATTTGCTACTTTTCTATTTCTTCTTTTACTTACAAGTTGTTTAGAGGAGTGTTCAAATAAATTGAATGTACTGTTTAATTTTTTGTATCCCTATTAATTTTCTATTTCTTATTATGTGAATATCAAAAGAGGAGTGTTGACATCTCCAACTATAATTGTGAATTTCTCGATTTCTCCTTTTCAGTTAGGTCAATTTTTACTTAATGTATTTTGAAGCTCTGCTATGAAATGCATACATATTTTGAACTGCTATGTCTTCCTGATAAGCTGACCCCTTAGCCAGTAAAAAATGACTGTCTTCATTCCTGGTAATATTCCTTGTTCTAAAGTCTGCTTTGATATTAACTTAGCTACGCAGGCTTTCATAAAATACGTATTTGTATGAAATATGTTTTCCACCTTTTTCTTTTAGCTGCATGTGTCTTTATTTGTATTTTGCTCTTGTTTGTGGAAGGCATAGTCGAGTTTTTTAAAATTCAATCTGATAATCTTCATTTTTTAATTGGAGTCTTCAGACCATTTATATTTAGTGTGGTTACTGATGTGATTGATTTAAATCTACCATTTGTTCTTTGCTTCCTAATGGTTTCATTAGGTTTTTATTACTTCTTCCTCTTCCTGGAAATATTTTAAATTGTATAATTTTTTATGACTTCATATTATATATATTCTTGACTTATTAGCTACACTTCTTTGTTTGTATTCCTTTTTTTTAAGAGTCAAGGTCTCCTTCTGTTGCCCAGGCTAGAGAGCATAGACAGTTTTGTGATCATAGCCCACCGTAACCTCAAATTCCTGGGCTCAAGCTATCCTTCCATCTTAGTCTCTCGAGTAGCTGGGACTATACCAGCTGGTACACTACGATGCTCAACTAATTTTTGTTTGTTTTAATTTTTAGAGACTGGGGCTGACTATATTGCCCAGGCTGGTCTAGAACTCCAGGCCTCAGGCAATTCTCCTGCCTCAGCCTCCCAAAGTGCTAAAACTAAAGGTGTGAGCTACCACACCCAGCTTGTTTTTTATTTCTTATTGATTTCTCTACAGTTTGTAATTCTATCTTTAATTATTATATTCTACCTTCAATTCTATTATACCAATTTCCTTATTGTATAAGGATCTTATAATATGCTTTTATATCCCTCCTTCTATCTTTTGTGACTTTGTTTTGGCATACGTTTATAAGCCCCACAAAATATTGTTGTTACTTTGTTCTAAATGATCTAATGCCTTTAAACAAAATTAAAGAATTAGAAAAAATGTTTTATTAGTAATTATCTACATATTTACCACTTCCAAGACTCTTAATTTTTTAGCATAACTCTAAAATTATTTTTCTTCTCTCATATCATTTCTGCATGAGAAAAAGTATTTATTTTTACCATAATATATGAAAGATAATTTTGATGTAAAATTCTGAATTGACAGGTTTTCTTTCTTATTCAGCATTTTAAAGTTGTCCTTCTTTTGTCTTCTGGCTTTCAGTTTATAACAAGAAGTCTATGGCAATTATCTTGGTATCTATGTAGGTATTATCCCTTTTTAAAATCTGGCTTAAGATTTTTTTCCATTTCTCACAGATTTTCAGAAATTTGATCATGATATGTTTGGTGTAATCTACCTTGTATTTATCCTGCTTGGGGTTCATTAAACCTCTTGCTTCTATGGGCTTGTAATTTTCTCAAATTTGCAAAACTTTTGACATCTATTTTTCAAATTTTTTTTTTCTGCTCTTTTTCTGGGACTTCAAGCATTCGTATGTTAACTGCTTCATATACTCCTACAGATGACTGGGTCTTTATTATTCTCTGTGCTTCATTTTATAGAATTCTTTTGGTATTTCTTCAAGTTCACTGATATTTTATTCTTTAAGATTGTTTAATCTGCTTTAAGCCAATGAAGTGAAATTTTCATTTAAAAATTATTTTTTAACTTTAGAAATTCCTCTTGGTTCTTATTTTTCTAAAACCCTGAGCATATTGAACATATTTTAATGGCTATTTTAATGTTTTCATCTGCTAATTCTGTCATCTCTGCCATTTATATTTCTATTGGTTCATTTTATGTCTGGTCATAGATCACAATTCTTCTTCACAAACTATTTTTAAATGAATCTCAAATGTAAATTTTACATTTTTTAGCAAATATTAATGTATTGTTAATGAGTATTAGAGTTTGTTCTGGCAGGAAATTAAGTTACTTACAAATCAGTTTAATACTTTTAGATCTTGATTTTTAGCTTTTAAAGGGTAAGTCTTCAATAGCCTTTTCTATATTGCTATTTTAGCTCCACCATTAAAGGATGATACTTCTGGAATCTTGAGTTACATGTCTCATGTTTTCAATGATATCTTTTCACTCAAACTCACACAAACTCAAGCAAGTATCCCTGAGTGAGCTCTGGAAGATTTTCCTGTTAGAGTTCCCTGATAATTGTTCTCTCCCCTTAATTTTTCCCCCAGCTGCATGAAGTTTCACTTATGTATATGTAGATAGGTATATAGCCAAAGACACAAGAAAGCCCTATGCAGATTTCTGGAGCTCTTCCTCTGTGTATCTCTGTCCTTTCAAATATTCTGCCTCACAAAGTTTAGTCACCTTGGCCTCTGGAGACTTTGATATTGATTCCCTCAACATATCCAGACCACTCGGCTCTCTTTGAGTTCCCTTTCCCAGTGAGACTGTGGGTGGGACTCACATCATCTGTTTCCCTTCTCTCCGGGATGACAGTCTTATGTTGCTTTTGGTCTAATTTTTAAAACCAGTTGTTTTAGATATTTTTTCCACTTTTCTTATTGATTTTGGTGGTGGAAAAATGTGGATCTGGTAAGATTTGACTCTGTGTCCCCACCCAAGTCTCATGTTGAATTGTAATCCCTAGTGTTGGTGAGGGACCTGGTGGGAGATAATTGGATCATGGGGGTGGTTTCTAATGGTTTAGCTTCATCTCCCTGTTACTGTCTCGTTCTCATGAGATCTGGTTGTTTGAAAGTGTGTAGCACTTTCCCCTTCACTCTTTCTCTCTCCTGCCACCATTGAAGATTGCGCCTCCTTCCCCTTCTCCTTCTGCCATAACTGTAAATTTCCTGAGGCCTCCCAGCCATGCTTCCTCTATAGCATGTGGAGCTGACAATCTCTTTTTATTTTATTATGATAAAAACTTTTATACTCGAATATAATTATTACAAGTACTAAAAAAAAATTCAAATGGCTAACAATGATAAGAACAAAAACAGAACTTACTACAATTTTTAAAATATTCTCTAAAGAATAAAATATGAAAATAAAGAAAAAACTATGAACAAAGTACAGTATAAAGACATCTAAAGCAAGACAAAAGCATGAACACTGAAAATTTTAAAAATTCAATACTGGATAACCCTGGATTTGTGTGATTTGTGAGAGTGTATGTGGTGGTGGTAATGACAGTGATTTGTGTGTGTCTGAAAACACACAGGGAAATAAATGCTAGAAAATATATAGTAAAATATTATGTGAAATTACTTCTCTTCAATACAAAGTCATTGAATACTTGTTTCAAAGTTATTTGGTGTTGTTCACAGACTGCTGAGCTGGAAGAGTTTCCAGGAGATCAGTTTTGGGTTTTTATTTGTATCCTAAGCATAGCTGAATAATATAGAGTACTTTAAGCTGTGCTATAAGACTGTTCTGTTTCACTCCTTTTAGGCTGCCTGTCACCACACTGAACTAATCAAGCACATTCTCATGGTTCTGTCGTAATATTTTCGTAAACTCTGGACAAACACATTTATTTAGTAAATGCTAACTCTTACATTGATACACATAAGTTCGATGATTCTACATTCTCATTATATATGTATATCTTTCACCATACACTGTCTTAGGTTTTTGCCTGACTTTCATTTGCCAGCATTCTATGTCTTCAACTAGATTATAAATTCTGATTATAGCTTCTTTCAAGTTAGTATGACTCAGTCCCTTGACTGTGATTATTTTCTTAGTTTTGGGACTTTTGATGCTTACTGAAGTTATTTAAATTATGACAACCTTCCTAAATCTTGATTTGGTAATGTCTATGTCATGCATATATTTTGTTCTTAAATTCATTTGATGTTTATTTCTTAATGCCTTATGTAGAATTCGGTATTCAGCTATTAGAGTAGCTACAAGGAGATGAAAAAAAAATTAAAGAATTTTCTCAATTTCTTGTTTAGAAGGCTAGCATAACCCATATAGCAACACCTGATGCACAAAAACACAGACACACACACACAGACACAATATTAGATTTACTTATATACATACAATGTTACACATATATAATTAAATACATTAAAATAAATGTGAATAAATACAAATAAAGCTAATTCTCTTGAAAATCAGGAAAAAAATTCTTAAGTAAATAAATATGCATACAATATTGTTAGATGGAAACACTTCTAGGGGTATAGATGCCAGTACTTGCATATACTGAATTTTAAATGCAGTCATTATAAGTAAAAATCACAAAACAATATTATTTAAACTGCAATAGCACTCTACATTTTTTTAAAACATCAATCACTAAAAAATTATCAGAAATTATCTGAAAAAGAGAAATGTTTGTTGCTGAATGTTAGAGAGTACTCTAAAGCTAAAATAAAGCTTTCAACATTGAAATAGAAAACTGATGAAAATAAAGAACAGAATGGATAATTCAGGGACATCTCCAAATATGTTTTAATGTGTTATGTAATAAACTGTGATACTAAATAACTAGGTAATGAATGGACAAACAATAAAAGGTTATTTTGTCTACTAAACATTTGAGAACAAGATAATAAATTACTTCCTCATGTAATGCCATGCAACAAAATTATTTTCAGTAAATTAAAGAACTAAAGACAAAGTAAAATGTAAAATTTTTGGATAAACTCTTAGGTGGCTAGTTATATATATGATACTAGGGTCAGAGGGGAATTAACACCTCCAGAACTAACCATAAGGAAAAGATTGATGGATCAAACTACATAAATATTTAGACTATACTAAGGTTAAAAAAATCATCCCATAAAAAACTTAAATGGCAAAAACAAATGGGGAGAAATTATAGTAAATCCTCACTTACCATCATCTATAGGTTCTTGGAGATTGGGACTTTAATTGAAACAATGTATAACAAAACCAATTTTTGATCATTAAAGCTAGAAGAAAACAATGCTTAATGAAACATTATTCAAGGACCCGCTGTATGTTGTTTCACCTAAAGTTGCAGTTTTCAAGAACCTATCAACAATTTTAAATGAAGACTTACTGTACTTTTAATACACCTGGCAGAAAACAAATGATAGCTTTATTCATTTATGTTTCTCCATATCAACAGGAAAATATAATGCTTAGGAATAAATTTAACCAAGAAGGTTAAATAATTGTACACTGAAAACTATAAAACATTGATGAAAGAAATTGAAGAGGACACAAATAAATGAAAAGGTATTCCATGGGCATTAATCATTAGAAAAATTAATACTGTTAAAATGTCCCAACTATCTAAAGCAATATATGAATTCAATGCAATACCTATCAAAATTCCAATGGCATTCTGCACAGAAATAGAAAAACAATCCTAAAGTTGATATGAACCACAAAAGACCCAAAATAACCAAAACAATTCTAAGGAAAAAAAATTGAAGGTGTCTTAATTCTGGATTTAAAATTATATTATAAAGCTACAGTAATCAAAACAGTACTGTACTGGTATAAAAACAGACACATAGATCAGTGAAACAGAATAAAGAGCCCAGAAATCCCAACAGATATGGTCAACTAATTTTTGGCAAGAATACCAAAAAGATACAGTAGAAGAAATTATAATCTCTTTAACAAATTGTTCTAGGATAACTGGATTTCTATATACAAAAGAATTAATTTCAACCCTTATCTTATACCATATATAAAAGTTAACTAAAATGAGTAAATAAGGCCTGAAACCATAAAACTCCTAGAATGAAACATAGGAGAAAAGCTCCTTGACATTGGACTTGGCAATAATTTCCTACATATCACACCAAAAACTCACACTACAACTATAAAAATAAATAAATGGGACTCCATCAAACTAAAAAGCTTCTGCACAGCAAAGAAACAATCAAGAAAATGATAAGGCAACCTACAGATTGGGGGAAAATGCAAACCACATATCACATAAGGGTTAATATTCAAGATTTATAAAGAAGTTATATAACTCAATAGCAAGAAAACATATAAACCAATTTTTTAAAAAGGGTAAAGGAGTTGAATAGGTATTTCTACGAAGATAACATCAAAATGGGCAAGTACATGAAACGGTGCTCAGCATCACTAATGTTCAGGGAAATACAAATGGAAACCACTATGAGATATCAACTCTCACTTCTTAGGATAGCTGTTATCAAAAAGACAAGGGATAAGTGTTGGCAAAGGTGCAGAGGAAAAGGAACATTTGTGCATTGTTAGTGGGAATGCAGATCAGTGCAGACATATGGAAAACAGTATGGAGGTCCCTAAAGAAATTAAAAATAGAACTATCATGTGACTCAGCAATCCCTCTTCTTCGTATATACTCAAAGGAAATAAAATCATCACCTCATAAAGATATGAAAAATATCTGCACTCCCATGTTCTTTGCAGTATATTTATAATAGCCAAGATAGGGAAACAACCAAAATGTCCATCAATGGATCAGTGGATAAAGAAAACATATATATAATGGAAGATTATTCAGCCTTAAAAAAGGATGAAATCCTGCCATTTGCCACAACATGGCTGGACATGGAGGACATTATGATAAGTGAATGAAACAGACACAGAAAGAGAAACATTGTATAATCTCATATGTGCAATTTTAAAAATAGTCAAATATATAGAGAATAAAACTGCAGTTACCATGTTTGCAGTGAAATGAAGGTAATGGGAAGATGTGGGTCACAAGATACAAAGTAGTAAATATGCAGAATGAAAAAGTGAAGTTCTGATATATATGAGGACTATTTAATAGCAGTATATTGTAATCAGGATATTTGCTAAATCAGTATATTACACCTGCTCCTGCTATGGGGTGGGGTGGAGAATGAGTAAGTATGTGAGATGATGGATATGTTAAGTTGTTCCATTATGGTAACCATTTACTATATATATGTACCTTATAACATCATGTTTTATACCATAAATATATACAATAAAATTTATTTTTTTTAAATGAAAATACAGGTCAGGCATGGTGGCTCACGTCTGCAATCCCAGAGTTTTGGGAGACCAAGGCAGGGGGATGGCTCAAGCCAAGAGCTGGAGAACAGCCTGGGCAACAAAGTGAGACCCCATCTTTACAAAAAAAAAAAAAAAGCCAGGCATGATGGTGTGCACCTGCGGTTTCAGCTCCATGGGAGTCTGAAGCAAGCAGATCACTTGAGCTTGCGAGGTAGAGGCTGCAGTGAGCCATGTTTGTACCACTACACTCCAGCCACAGTGACAGAGTGAGACCCTGTCTCAAAATAAATAAATAAATAAATAAATAAATAAATAAATAAATAAATAAATAAAATAGAAAAAGAAAATACAAACACCATTTGAAAAACCGGCAAATATCATAAAAAGGCAATCACCAAAGAGTACAAATGGCTAACAGACATAACACATTCAGTCTTTCTAATGGAAAAGGATATGGAAATTTGCCAAATTGTTAGGTATTAAAAGTACTAACACTCGTCGTTTGAAATAAGCTTTTTATATGTATTTTTATATTTTGTTGTTGGAGATGTGAGCAATATAGCCTTCTGTATAAAATATGGTGATATATATCTCAAGGCCTAGAAAAGCTCACATCTTTGCACCCAGAGTTTGTGAAAATTCACTGTGAGATGGCAGTTTGGATTTCATTCCAAAGTCAGGGTAGTGGAAACAATAAGTCCAGGGTATAGGCAGTAAGGAGATGCCTTGTATGTGGAGAATTTACAACAATAATAAAGCTGGCTAAAAGTCAGTTTTCTTTTTATTCTCACCACGCACAGGCAATTTTAAAATCTGCAATTTAAATGTCCCTCCTCACCAGGATGGACAGTCTCTACTGCCTAACCTTGAGATTCCACTGTTGTAAGGAAACAAGAACAGAAATGTTAAGTATTTGGTGAATATTATTTATCACCATATACATTTTAATATTAAAAGAAAATAACCACGTTAAGTGCTTAATAAAGGATTAGAAAAATAAAACAGGGAACATTCATATTTCACAATCATTACAAATGATGGTGCTATCTTGTATTTGTTAACCCATGGTGTATTGTTAAATGAAGAAGAGACCAAAAATTATACTCACAATCTTTTAAATGTATTTATATTATATTATGTTCAATAAAAGTTTACCATACACTAATTGTAGTTGCAATCTGGTTTTAAGTGCATTTTTGTCATAGTGTAGGAGAGAGATATCAGGAAGGAGAAATGACATCTACAACATCTGTTCTTTCAGTACACACCCGCGCGCGCACACACACACACACACACACACTTTCACTAGAGTAGTTGTTATCAAACTTGGCTGCATATTAGAAAAGCTCCTGGGGAGCTTTTAAAATCCCAATACCCAGGATGTAGCCATACCAATTAAGTTGGAATCCTGGTAGGTGCAGGGAGGAACCAGGCATCAATATATTTTAATATTCCTTGATGGTTTCAATGTCCAGCTAAGTTTAGAGCCGATTAACCCAAGTCTTGCTGTTCAGGTGTGGTCCGTGGGCCAGCAGGAGCAGCCACCATCAGGAGCTGGTTAGAAATGCAGAATCTTGAGCCTCATCCCAGACCACAATCTTCAGTTTCACAAGATTGTCAGGTGATTTCATTAAAGCTCAAGAAGCCCTGATTGAGGCCCTTTGTTTCCATCGCTTTAATACAAGATTTCAGTGGAGAAAAGTGTTCTGGGGTCCAAAATAAGTCAGAAAACACTGGATTGCTAAAATCTTTGTCTGGCTATACATTTTGTGACTCTTTCATCTTACATTTCTTTGTCTAGGAACGAGTACAGATTTTTACAAATCCATATTCAATAAGAAAAAAAAATAGAGATTCATTGGAAACAGGTTTAGAAGGTGATGTATGTTTCCTTGCACTTGAGAAAAACGATTTACATCATGATTTTCCTTTCTCTTTGGTAACAGGAAAAAAAAATCCAGACTTTGAGTTCAATGTTAACTTACTTGATTGTCTTTTTTCAGAGACATCTTAGCTAAATAACTTCATAAGATAAACTTGAAAAAATTTGCTAAGTTGCTAGAGAAATTGAGTGAAACATCTCTGTCCAGATCAAAAGCATATCTGAGTCACTCACATGTGATTCTAATCCCAGCTATTGTTTAACAAACTGCAAATGAGTAAAGTTAATAAAAGAAAAAAAATGAAAGTTTGGGAAGGGGTATTAAAATGAGACAAACTTTTAAATTGAAAAGCCAATTGCCAAACAAGGTATTTTGTGTTGGAACTAAATTTACATAATGGAAATTCTAGGCAACCTGAATCAATGCAAATATCCCAATGCAATAACAGCTTTATTAAGATAACAGCTATATACATATGGAAAAGAAAGGCACTTTCCTCAGCCTTAAAATGGTATTCTCATAATAGAAACCAGCGTTACAAGCTCTTCAGTAACAGAACAAAATTGGCTGATATATGGATGTTTCCTGTGTGTAATATATTAATGCAAACTCAATTTCTTAGTTTCTGCTATAAACATTGACACTGTTCTATATGGTGGACAAAAGTTTAAATTGAATTTTGTACCATAAATTTTTATTAATGCTTCAGAGTTTTTAAAGATTTTTTTTCCTACTCATTGAAACCTCATCACAACTCTGTTATGGATTGTTATTCCTATTAGACAGATAGAGAAACTCAAAGTTGGAGGAATTCTATAACATAGCCAAGAACACACGGCAAGTGTTACACTCAAGCCTACAGCTTTCACTCTAAGTTTCTCCTATATCACAACTTCTTTTCATGTCATTTAATTTTGATTCTTTCACTTATTTTGTTCCTTATGTTTTGTGGCAGTATACAGACGCATACACACTTCTGGGTAATCGTGGCTGAAATCCAGGTCACAGGTCAAGTGTTGTTAAATAAATACATTCACATAAGTGGAATTTTTCAGATTCTGATGGCACCTGCACATGGTAAATATAAAGGAATTGGGTCTTTGGTTTCAGGCAGCTAAATATAAAGAATTGGGTCTAATTTGGGTTTCTCATTACTCTGTGAGTCAGCACTAACTTCTTATACAGATTATTGTTCATCACCCTTGCCTAAACTAGAAAAAAATTCTTAGGAAGAAAATGTTATTGATCATTATGCAAGGTAAAATTAATTTTTAAATAACTCTGCTTTTCAAATATATAACTGCTGTGTAACATCTCTCTATATATATGCCAGAACAAACCCTATTGCATCCTTGTTTTATTCTGAATGTTGCTTTTTTAGTTTAGAAACTGTCTACCTAGTGTATTTTTCATGGTATATACACAACATATGGTAAACTATAAATATCTAGAAGGCTAGAGTTCATTTACTTAAACATAATAGTCACAAAAATTTTCAATTTACTTTCTGTAACTCATTTGGATTTACTTTTTATTATTATTATTATTTATTATTATACTTTAAGTTTTAGGGTACATGTGCACAATGTGCAGGTTTTTTACATATGTATCCATGTGCCATGTTGGTGTGCTGCACCCATTAACTCATCATTTAGCATTAGGTATATATCTCCTAATGCTGTCCCTCCCCACTCCCCAACCACCCAACAGTCCCCAGAGTGTGATGTTCCCCTTCCTGTGTCCATGTGTTCTAATTGTTCAATTCCCACCTATGAGTGAGAACATGTGGTGGTTTGGTTTTTTGTCCTTGCAATGGTTTACTGAGAATGATGTTTTCCAGTTTCATCCATGTCCCTACAAAGGACATGAACTCATCATTTTTTATGGCTGCATAGTATTCTATGGTGTACATGTGCCACATTTTCTTAATCCAGTCTATCGTTGTTGGACATTTGGGGTGGTTCCAACTCTTTGCTATTGTGAATTGTGCCACAATAAACATGTGTGCATGTGTCTTTATAGCAGCATGATTT